>NC_056743.1:1726191255-1726471255 GCF_019279795.1 Protopterus annectens | reverse complement strand
CTCTCGAGGTTCACCAGGTGGCCCTCAAGTTGGCACAGCTACTCTCCAAACTCAGATCGAAGGGTGCTGTACATCTGACAGAGGAGGGGTACTCTGAACTGCTGTTATGTGAGTGTGCTACTGGCATGCATCAACTGGTTTCCTGTCTGTGTCCAGGATTATTTGCAGCAGTGACCACTGGCTGTGACAGCATGACACTTGAGAGACGTTTATCGGGAACATACCTCTTAACTTCTTAGAGCATGACATTTGGACAAAGCCATACATAAGAGTAGGGCAAAGCCCATAAATATGGGCAATTTTTAGATCTTGCTCTTACAAACTTAGAAAGTTGATAAAATAACAGGTTTTGCAATTGCATGGCTTTTCTGATGGATATGATGTCTGACACTTGTATGTCTATCATTATTTTCTAACTTCAGTCTATAATGGTTTGCCACTGATTTGCATGACACCACTACATTATGAAAAATGGACCAAAAATCTTAGACAAATATCTGGACATTTAGTGAATATCTGTATAGTTAACAGGTATGACTCAGGAAGATTGTGTATTCTATGTACCTAACCTCCTGTCATTTGCAGGCATGTGGTAGGACAATTGAACAGTTGTATACAGTTTACTAGTATAGCCTTCATAAAGCTACTGGCAATATTTATTTACCTGTACAACCTGTGGGAAAAATATCTGTTAACAATACTTGACTGTTTTTACATTTATTCCTGATTCCTTGTGTGTAGATATGCACACATCTTAGTACCATTCCCTGGATTCAAACCATGTATGGGTGTGCAAAATTAGCAACTAAGCTATTTCTCATCACACTGAGTTACTGGGGAACTGCTGTTTCTTGTTTCACTGGTTTCTGCCTAATAGTCTCTTGGTTAGACAGTCTGAACTTGTAATCCTGTGATGCATGCATGACAGTTATTGTACTGTGCATTACTCCTTTAGATTACTACCAGCTGGATAGCAAAGGTTAACACAAGGCAATGCTATATGGAACACACTTTTATACCTTACATATTGCTATTCAGGGTTCAGAGCTTAGGGCAGTATATATTTCACATTTCATTTATATCTCGTTTTACAGCTACACCATCTACAGCTTTTCTTAACAGCCTATTCACAGATGAACCTCAGTTAATGTATGCTGTCACAGCCATATTTGCTGTGAAGAATCTGCATACATTCTATAAAAGTCTACAACATACTAGAATAAACACAACATTTTATTAAGGGTCTTTATTGTACTTCAATATTCGTCAGTCAAACTTTTTTTATTTATTCAGTTCACACAGTAACAGTATACCTACTAGCAGTAAGTAATGTACTACTTCTTAGCTATTTTAACAATATACTGCAAAATAGATTTGTACTTACCAGCATGTTGCCGTAGCCTCAGCAGTCTATCACCATGGGCTTTGATGTTCACAGCCCTCTCTGATGCAGTTGTAGGGGAGAAAAACACACATTATGCATATCCGTCTATCACATTCTCAGCCTAGAATTTGCTACAAACTACTTGATAGTGATACTTACACACTACTGGAGTATTCTGGGCCTGTCCATCTTGGATCCACTGGTCCACGAGTACCCCCTTTCTATGCTTTAGGTCAGCATAGTGGTGCTGTACCTGCTCACCAGTCCAGGGAATCGCAATAGCACTGGTGAGGTCATGTGCGAGATGGTTCTAGGCCTCCCCTTTGTATTAGGAGCCCTGGTACTGGCCTTGCAGCGGTCTCTCTTCATGTTTTTTCTAGGAGTCCAGCCATGACCCTGGACTCCTGAATACTCCAGCGTTGCACCCGAAAGCACACTCCCTCTCCTACACCAGACACTGTATCTGCACAGATGGACTATAACAGATTATGACTGTATTCCCGCCTGCACCATTTAAATAGTGTGATATTCCTACCCTTTGCTGTCATTGGACCATTTTTTAAATTGAAGCTTGCTAAGCAGTGCGCAAGCCCACTGATCCAGTTTTAACATTACTTAAAGGAGAAGTAGTTGAGCACTGTTTAACAGTATGAAAATCAGCTTAGCTGAGCTACCTGCTGCTTAGCACAGTCACGTCTTAACAATGGTTGCACCTGCTAAGCATAGCTGAGCATTGCTAACCATTGTTCACTTTTCATTTCTTAAATATATCAGAATACTGACTTCAGTTATTAAGTGTATATGATTTACTTTACATGGCATCCCTCTATGTGCTTTCCTTACATTGGCAAGGGATGTGACTATACTGTATGGGACATTTGTGTATACATGGGTGGTTTCACATGTTATATGCATTCACACTTCAATTTTACATCAGCTACACTACCCTGGTTGATAAAAAACAGTTACTACATCATTTCAGTTCAAAAAAATAATTTTAACTCTGCTTTCCCATATAAAAATAACTTGTCTGCCTTGGTACTCAAACCATGAATGCATGTATGTAAAGCTGGGACTCTAACCACTATACTGTCTTAGCTTGGAAATTTCATCTGTATATTTGTATTTATCTCCTATGAGTTGTTTAAGCTATGGTAAGCAGAGAGCCGTAATGCGCACACACAATTAGCTATGCTTAAACATTCCTTAGCCTAGAAAAAAATATGTAATATTATTATTGTATTATTAGGTTATATAGTGAGTATTGTGGTGTTCTGAAAAGTCATTGAGGACTGCAGTCAGGAAATAATGGCATACATTTGGCTTTCAGGCTTCTATCCTTCAGAGATTCATTCTAATACATATCCTGTTTTCTGTCAACTTCCTGGGTTTGTGAGGGCAATATTTAAGTGATGTCTCTATTTTTACTGTTTTGTCCCCCCATCATTTGTGCCTTTGTCCACATGGACTGCTGTCAGGGAATATTGGCATACATTTGACTTTCAGACTCTATCGTTTGGAAATTCATGCTAATACATAACCTGTTTTCTATCAACATTCTATGTTTGTGAGGGCAATATGTATGAAGTAACCCATTTCAGGGCTTTATTCCCCCATTATTTGTGCCTTTATACACATTTCCTGCTTTAGTAGGTTGCAAGGTGTTGTATGGCACTTTTACAATGCAGGGGATGTGTCACAAAACCTGTCACACACCCGCTGCATTGCTTTCCTGCTGCCAAATGTATTTCAGTGTCTGCTGACACTGAAATGATCATTTATTTCATTTCAGTGTCCGTGGACACTGAAATACTTGCATAATATTAGAGAAATTCTCTAATATTATGTCAGATCATGATTAGAAAGTGCTGTATGACACTTTCTGAGTGCAGGGTGCATGTTCAATGTCCGTGCACTACTTGAACATGCCCCCTGCACTCCTTAATGGTTCATGTCTGTGTAGGTTAAACAGCAGCATGCCTTCATGAATATGCAAGGTGCGCTGCTGTGCTACATGGACACAAACCACTCCATGCAGGAATAGCACTATTCCTGCATGGAGCATAGTAAATCCCAGGCTTTGTCTCATAATGTAAGTGCAGGCATTACAGAGCCTACATAGAAAGTGCCTAGTCGCTTTGAAGGAATTTCCATAATCATGCTTTGTTCTCTGCAAAGTAAATCTTTCAAATTGTTATTACACTTGTAACTAAAAAGGTTTCACATCTACTACATTCTTAAGTTTCTCATCAGTTAACAGAATTTTCCAATTATTCTGTATGATGTCACATATACCCCCTATGTTACTGCTGTACCTTAAAACAACACATGGCATGATTGCCTGTATGTCCCTGTTGCTAGAAACCTGTTGTTCTAGTGTGGTATCTTCACCCTCATTGGCCTGTCCCTTCTACTTGCATCAACAGCCTGCTATATTTAGGTTGTCACTATCAACAGAAGAAGGGTATTGTGATGGGGACACTGTGTGTGAACTCGTACGCAAACCTGGTTTTGGCATACTGGGAAGATGAGGTGATTTTTAAATGGTTTACCTTTGATTGAGTGAAAATCAAATAGTCAAGCACATATTGTTTTGAAGTACATTTTCAAGTTCACATAAGGGTGACTCTATACAGGGCAAACTGACATGTATGCGAACAGCCTCTTGCATTCGTCCTATTCATTTTCGCACATCCGAATGCAAAGTAAGAGGCTGTCATGATAATGAAAACATGAATCAGTATCTGTAATGAGTCTGTTTTGTTTCCCCAACTGTTGTTCTGTCACGGAAACTGTTATCTGGTTTGAACTGTATAAAGGCGCCATGCAGGTAAGAAACAGAAATTAATATAATGTAAATGTCATGAAATACACTACAGCACTTTGTAAAATGCCGGTATTTGTGTATTTTTAGGATGATGCATGTAATGTGCATTTTAAGCCCGGAGTGGTGAATGCCATGTACGGTACGAGTACAACCCAGAAAGGGAGACAGCTATTAGTTGTGGATGGGTATCAGTACTATAGAGAAAAAGCTATCAATGACAAGCAGTACTGGTGCTGTATTAAGAAGAACAGAGATAAATGTAAGGGCATGTGTGTCACAGAAGTGGAGTGCGAGGGCTTTAAACTACTTAAGAGTATGGAGCACTACCATGCCCCTGATGTCCTAAAGACAGTAGTATTTAGGGTATGAGACCAGCTTAAGAGGAGGGCAGAGCACTCTATTGAGGACCCCTGTAAGGTGATCGCAGAGGTACTGGCCACCACTTCCTCTGATGTTGTCCACAAACTGCCAAATACAACTGCCTTAAAGCAGACCATTACCAGACATAGGTACAAAAAAAATCAGAGACATTCAAGGCCATGAAGTTATTGAGGGACCTGAACCCTTAAATGGTTCCCATTAAGTCAGGTGCTTTTATAGTCCACCATAGTAGTGTTGATGTGGAGGATGCAATCCATATTGTTGTAATAACTACCCCTGAGAACCTCAAACTGTTGTGCAACTCTGAGTATATAATGGCAGATGGAACATTCCCCTTTAGCACAACAGAATATCACCAGATATACAGTATACACTGTGCTGTTGATAATGCCAACAGTAGTAAGGTGTGTCCAATGGTATATGGGATATTGCCCAGCAAGTCAGAACAGTGTTATGACCAGTTCTGGGGTATAGTGCTACAATTGTATTTTATTTTATTTATTTTACATTTGTTAACCGGGCTAGTCCAACTGGATACATGTCCATTTTCAGTGGAGGCCCGAGGAGAAAAGCTCCGCTAACTACTACTTAACAAGTTAAAAAATATACAGAATTATGCTATAAAAAGAAAACATTTGCTTTAAATTTCTTCCAGAATGTATAGACACAAGAGTACAATATGAGACTTAGCAGGTGAATAAGATTAGATATTTTACTTAGTTACAGTATTACGACATTATACGTAAGAAACAAAATTAGATTTATGTCTATTAATAGAGAGAGAGATAGAAATAATTAAAAAGTGGAAGTTGTGGTATACTAGAGTTAGGAGGAGAAGGAGAGGGAGGTCAGAAGGAAGGAAGGAGGGAGGGAAAAAAGAAAGAAGTTAGCCAGGGTTATAGCAAGAGCATAGCCAGTGGTTGGTTAGGAAGATTTTGAGTTTGTTTTTAAATAGTGGAATTGAGGTCAGGGATGTGAGGTCTGGTGGTAGTTGATTCCAAATTTTGCCAACTGAGTTGGAAAATGTGGAGTCACATTGAGCATGATTTAAAGCTGATGCCTAATATGGTATTGATTGACTTTGAGAGAGCCCCATTGTACTGTATCAAGCGACATCTGACTGAATCTGCAGCGAAAGGCTGCTGGTTTCACCTTTGCCAGATAGTCTGGTGACAGATACAGAAGCTGCATTTAGCGGCAACATTTGGTAGTGATATCACCTTTGCAATGCTATATAAGGAGATCCCAGTGCTTGCCTTTGTGGCTCCAGAGGGTGTTGCTTCCACCTTCTTAGAAACTGAGTCTGACATGCCAGAAAATGGTAAGGCGCTATGTACATTCTTTAGAGAAAACTACATACTTGGCAGACCGAGGTGATATGGGATGAGGGGTACAACCTCTGATAGTTTTCCTCCAACATTTGAGATATCCTTTTGGAACCAGTTTGATACATGCACCATGGGCTATCCACGTAGCCAAAATGCTGTGGAGGGATGGCACAGGAGACTGAGAAGTTTAATGGGAAAGAAGCAACTGTATTTGTTGGATGTGTTACATGCCATCCAACTTGAACAAAATCATGTGGATGACATGCGTATAAGACATGAATTGTGTTTACCAGCATCACCATGGAGGAAGTGGCTCATAGACAAGGAAGCAGCCTTTGAAAGGCTGCTATGCAATAGGGCACAATTTACTGCACAGGGCTTTGTACGATTAGTAGCCAAGCATTGCTCATTTTGAAAACACTGAGAAGTGACGAAATGTATTGCAAGGTCCATCTCCTTGAATTATGCTACCATATGGACATATGCACGAAGCAGTGGTAATTTTTCACATGGGATGCACTCTACATTTGTAATGTACATCGGTCATACACTGTTTGTGATGTGCTTTGTTTGGAACAGGATTTGGATACTATGCACTACGGAACTTTCACATTGGTATGTGTTGGACTGCTTACTATCCAGTATTGCAGGGTAGGAAGCGTATTATAGAACGGTTTCAAAAAAGGATGAATTCTGGATTCCATTATGAGTAATTCAAAATTTTGGCATACAGCAATGCTTATTTTCAAGCAAACTGGTGGCACATATGCATGTTCACATAAATGATATTCAATTAATCAAAGGTAAACCTTTTTAAACATACACATACGTGGAAGAAATGTTTGGGTTATTATGCAAGGTTTGTGGATGATGTATTTATATTGTGGAAAGGTACATGTGATGAACAACATTCGTTCATCACTTACCTAGAATCCACAACTGACTTTTTAAGATTTACCCAAAAGCACTCATCTTCATTTTGTTATTTTAATAAATTTGCTCTGTTATATTGTTTTACCAGCCTGGTGGTTCAGTGGCTTTTATTTAGTTACTGTACACAAAGGCGGAGCATCCACTGACCCAGGCAATTATAGGCCCTTCAGCCTAACTAGCCTGATCTACAAAGCCATGGAATACATTATCATGGACCTTATAAACAAGAATATTGACAACCAAATGCTTGACCCACAAAGTCTGGTTTTGTCAAAGGGAGATCATGCCTGTTAAACTTGGTTGACTTCTTCAAAACAGTCACCACAGCCATGGACTATGGCAAAATGGTTCACACCACCTAACTTGACCTAGCCAAAGCCTTTGACACTATTCCCCACTCTGGCATAATAGATAAGCTCTCCCAGCTAGGCATTGACCTGTATTTTGTCAGATGGGTAGCTAAGTGGCTCACTGGTAGAACCCACACAGTCAAAGTAGGAGAAGCCACTTCTAGTAGTAGACCCGTAACAAGCCATGTACCCAGGGATCAGTCTTGGGGCCTCTACTGTTTGGGATATACTTTGCTGAGGTGCAAGCCAAAACCACTGGTCTGTGGCTGCCCAGGTTTGCAGATAACTGCAAGCTGGGTGCTGTCTTAAATTCTATGAGTGATGTGAACATCCTCCAAGTGGGCCTTACCCAAACTAATGACTGGTGCCAGAAGCATGGCCTCAAACTGAATGCCAAGAAATGCATCATTATCCCCTTTGACAAAATGTCATCACCACTAATTATCACATTAATAACAATGTACTAAGCACACAATCTGTTGTGAGGGACTTGGGCACACAGGTTGATAGCAACCTCACTTTTGACCACCACATTGCTTCCATTGTGTGGAAGGCTTTTTAGATGGCCCACCTCATAAATAAGGTATTTCATCCAGGAACAAGGAGGTCATAACTTCTCTGTACTCCACTCAAGCAACCCACACAAAAGGCCTTAACCTGGTCTGTGACATTAATAGAACTTCTTGGTGGGATAGATTTGTGTCTCAAAGATGCCCCCATCTATGGAATAGGCTCCCTCTCCATGTCAAGCAGAGTACCTGAAAATGTTATTTTATGTGCGTGCTGCTTCTATGCTGTGCTGGATCCAAAGTCTTCTTAAGAGACACAGTCTTGCTGGCTGTTTACTGCTGAATCAGAGACACAGAACTTTGCATGACTCCATCTGTAGTCTGTTTAATGCACCAAGCCTTTCAAATTGCACACTGATAAAGAAATATATTTTGCAGCTATTTCACTATAAGCATAGTTACAGATAATTTATTTTTATAACAAATGACACATACTGTTTCTGTCAGTTTGTAGCATATATTTACAAAATTTTCCTTCATTACAGATATGAATGATGACTTCTGCATAATATGTCTCTCTCTCCCTCTCTCTCTGTCCCGCTCTCACATAACTGAATTACTACAGTTGTTATATAGAGTGCTAGTCATGCACATAGATTTTGTTATTTCCTCTTGGTATCTTTTTTGGCCTTCGGTGGGAAGTCACATAATGTCTGTTTTTAGACTTTTCTATTGTCCTGTCAGCAGTTCTGCTGATGTGAAAATGCACAAATGCACGTAATTAGAATAACAGAAGTATGATAGGAAAAATCTGTTTTGTTGTTATTGAAAAACATCACGTATTTCTGAGTTTATAAAAAAGGATGTCTGTTAATAGATATTTGTTCTGCAAACATGAGAAAATCATGTAATGCTTGCTTTCCAATATTGCTTTGTTAGGTTTTTTCTGATACTGTGAAGAGAAGCCTGTCTGTTATACATATAGTATGAATGCCCATTTTACATTGCTAACCTCTATACATATATTCAAGCAAACTTTTTATTTTATGCTTTATCTTTCAGCATATTTACAACAGAATTAATTTCAACCTTATATTTATAATCTCTAGCACTTCCCTCTTTTTTTAAACCATCTCTTCTATAGCTTTACACTTTAACAGGATGTAAATACAATGTAATACTAAACAATACAATAATAACCATTACGATAGCTATTAACAACTTGTAAAATATTTATCCTCTCAGGTTTAATCCAGTTTACCAGTATTTTTAATCCACTAATGCCTGTTTTTCCCTCCACCCTAAAATAGTATTGTCAAGAAAGAATGAGATATTATCTTCTCTCTGTAGCTTTATTTTAGACCCTTTTGCAATACATACTGCTTGCACAGTCAATGTAAAATTGAAAAAATACCCCTCTCCTGTAGTATTGCACTATTGTTTATTTCCTTTATTAGGTTAACAAACTATGGACCTTTGTCTAATTTGATCATTTTTTTATAAAGCTTTTGCAGTTTATTACCACTAGTTGGTGTTTATACTCTCCTGCAAAATTGATTTAAACTGTCCCTGGGATTCATAAGCTTGCGCCAGGCACACGCATAGCATAGGCGTTATAATGCCAAATATGGCCACCGAGCGATTCAGGTACGATCCAATTCCACGTGCATTACCGGTGTACACCACATCAGCGCAGCCCCCGGCGTAGGTATGCAAATCACCCCATGTGCAGTGTTGCACCATGCAAATGAAGGCATATAGCAATTCATGAAGTGGTGCAGGCATAGCGTAAGCCCACGGAAATGTAAACCAAAAAACACGGTTTACATTTTCCCAAACATAACATCGGAGCTATGGAAGAGGGCCAGACCCAGGTATCACAACGTGAACATATGCCAATGGCGAAATACACAGCCAATGGCATAAGAAAAGATGCACAATGTGTATATAACAACATTTAATGTCATGTCCACAGTAACGCAGCAGAACCGCAGGGCATGTGTGGAAGCTGTAACATAAAGAAATAATATAAAAATGTCATAAAATCATAGCGTAATAGAAATCAGGTTTACAGCATAATACACAATGGTAGGCATGGAACACCACAACCAAGGTGCAAGGGTTGCTAAGGGCTTGCGATAGTGTTCGGCACGGTAACTATGAATTAGTAGTCAATGCCATGCAAATGAGGCAGATAATACTGAATCGCAAATGTCCTGCCGGATGAAGGTTGTACCATACGGCACAGCGGTATAACACCAAGGAGTGGCTCAGAGGAGATACATGACATCAGCAGAGAGGTGTGCCACCGTAGCACTAAGCACATTGGAGTATTGCAAATCTGGCCTGTCCGTTGCTAAGCAAAGCTGCAGGACAGGGGTGGGGAGGAATTGTTTAGCTGAGAGCACACATGGTGGCCAAAAGCGCATGTGTATGAGGATGGAAACGTGCCCAAAACCCAGTAATCAGACGCACGCGCCACAAACAATAGCATAAACAGGAAGGACAGGGGAAGAAAAGAAGGAAATGTGGAAGTAGGGTAATTGGAGTACTAATGAGGAATCAACACCAATCAACCCACGAAGGCTAATCGACGGCAGCTGACATGTCCACTTGCAGAAACCTGCAAAACAGGATAGGGGAGGCATGTGAATGCAAAGAAAGAAGGGGAGGTATTGGATTGCAGAGATGGGAGACCTGACACAGCAGAGCAAAGTAAACCAAAAGCAGACTGGCAGTAGCACACATAATGCAAGATACGCCAGGTCCAGGAAAGCACAAATGAAAGTAGGCTGCAGGATGCGCGCCAGAAAATGGTAGGTGCAACGCGCAGAAATGTAAATGGAAGGTCAAGAGGTAATCCACGGCAGGCAGATGTAATTCAACACCAAAGGCACCACAATAGTAGTCCCAGCAGTAAAACATATAACGTAACCTGTAGCTACGAACATACATACACACCCTATGACATCATCGGTGTTCACAGCACAATAGTATAAAGTGTGTAAGTACCCAACACACACCTGTGTATTCCCAAACACCGCACCATAGGTGTAAACACACTGGGAACTTTTAAAATGTACATGTTGGGAGCTGCCATAGCTCTGATTCATCAGCATGTGTCAGAGACTGACGGTGTTGTTGAGGATGATGCCAACAACCACCGCAGGCCTCGGAGGAGAAGGAGAGTGTTCAGACCAAGGGTAACTTACCAGGAGCTACATGACCTGGAGATAGTAGAGCGTTACAGGGTGGACAGGGACATCTTACAGCAAATAGTGGAACTGTGCCGACCATGCCTGAGAACCAGGAACAACAGAGGGGAAACCATACCAGTGGACACGAAGGTATGTGTAAGCCTGCGAATACTGGCCACAGGTACCTTTCAAAGGCCAACTGGAGATATAATGGGTATCTCACAGGCATCAGCATCCAGGGTATTACACCAGTTCCTGGATGCCATGTTACCACATGCTAATGAGCAGATATACTTCCCCAGAACTCAGGAGGAGTTGGCCAGCAATATGCGTCACTTCCACCATGTGGCACAATACCCGGAGGTACTGGGTGCGATAGACTTCACGCACATACAAATCAAGTCACCACCCGGTGAGCAGGGTATGTGCTACATAAACCACAAGGTATTCCACTCCATCAACTGCCAGGTTGTGTGCAATGCCCAGGGCATTATCATGGATGTGTGTGCTGGCAGCCCTGGAAGCTACCATGACTCCCATATCTGGCATGCCTCACAGCTGTATCAGGTATTTGTCAGGGGGGACATCCCACATGGCCATCTCGTGGGGGATGCTGGCTATGCACTGGAGCCGTGGATGATGACTCCCATCAGAAATGCACACACACCCATGCAAGAATGCCATAATGAGGCACATGCACAAACCAGATTCATCATAGACCATGTGTTCGGGATGCTGAAATCACGGTTCCAGTGCTTGGATACATCTGGCAGAGCCTTCCAGTACTCTCCAGGCATGTGTGCCCACATTGTCATAGGGAGGCATGTGAATGCAAAGAAAGAAGGGAGGTATTGGATTGCAGAGATGGGAGACCTGACACAGCAGAGCAAAGTAAAAAAGCAGACTGGCAGTAGCACACATAATGCAAGATACGCCAGGTCCAGGAAAGCACAAATGAAAGTAGGCTGCAGGATGCGCGCCAGAAAATGGTAGGTAACGCCGCAGAAATGTAAATGGAAGGTCAAGAGGTAATCCACGGCAGGCAGATGTAATTCAACACCAAAGGCACCACAATAGTAGTCCCAGCAGTAAAACATATAACGTAACCTGTAGCTACGAACATACATACATACACCCTATGACATCGTTCACAGCACAATAGTATAAAGTGTGTAAGTACCCAACACACACCTGTGTATTCCCAAACACCGCACCATCAGGTGTAAACACACTGGGAACTTTTAAAATGTACATGTTGGGAGCTGCCATAGTTCTGATTCATCAGCATGTGTCAGAGACTGACGGTGTTGTTGAGGATGATGCCAACAACCACCGCAGGGCCTCGGAGGAGAAGAGTGTTCAGACCAAGGGTAACTTACCAGGAGCTAAGTATGACCTGGAGATAGTAGAGCGCGCTACAGGGTGGACAGGGACATCTTACAGCAAATAGTGGAACTGTGCCGACCATGCCTGAGAACCAGGAACAACAGAGGGGAAACCATACCAGTGGACACGAAGGTATGTGTAAGCCTGCGAATACTGGCCACAGGTACCTTTCAAAGGCCAACTGGAGATATAATGGATATCTCACAGGCATCAGCATCCAGGGTATTACACCAGTTCCTGGATGCCATGTTACCACATGCTAATGAGCAGATATACTTCCCCAGAACTCAGGAGGAGTTGGCCAGCAATATGCGTCACTTCCACCATGTGGCACAATACCCGGAGGTACTTGGGTGCGATAGACTTCACGCATTATACAAATCAAGTCACCACCCGTGAGCAGGGTATGTGCTACATAAACCACAAGGTATTCCACTCCATCAACTGCCAGGTTGTGTGCAATGCCCAGGCATTATCATGGATGTGTGTGCTGGCAGCCCTGGAAGCTACCATGACTCCCCATATCTGGCATGCCTCACAGCTGTATCAGGTATTTGTCAGGGGACATCCCACATGGCCATCTCGTGGGGATGCTGGCGGCACTGGAGCCGTGGATGATGACTCCCATCAGAAATGCACACACACCCATGCAAGAATGCCATAATGAGGCACATGCACAAACCAGATTCATCATAGACCATGTGTTCGGGATGCTGAAATCACGGTTCCAGTGCTTGGATACATCTGGCAGAGCCTTCCAGTACTCTCCAGGCATGTGTGCCCACATTGTCATAGTATGTGCCATGCTACATAATATGATCCTGCGGAAGCAGCTGCAGCAGGGACAAAATGGTGAAGGCCCTCATAGCCCACCGCAATTGCCAAGGCCAGTACAGGCACAGAGGGATTCAGACCAAGCACACTGTGCCAGCCCCAGTAGGCAGACGGAGGCATGCCCAATATGCTCACACCTGGCAAAGAGGGAACGTGATAGCACATACCTGACCGTGTAGGCCCCTACAGACTGACACCTCCACCTGCACACACAATAAAATGAATGAAGGCACCAAACATGACCACCTGTAAATTGTAATGTATAGGTGGCCCAATGTGTGACTCCTACATAGGCAGCCATCAAACATTGTAAACACAACAGCCAGTGCAACACGGAATGCCAACACCTGAACAGTACATGGGTCCCACAGCATATGGTGGTGCTGTGTGCCTGTCATGCCCCCGCAGACATATATATGTATATATATATATATATATATATATATATATATATGTATGTATATATGCATGTATATATATATGCATGTATATGTATACATGTATATATATGTATATATATATATATATATATATATATATATATATATATATGTGTATATATATATATGTATATATATATATATATATATATATATATATATATATATATATATATATATATATATATATATATATATATATATATATATAAATATATATATATATATATATATATATATATATATATATATATATATATATATATATATATATATATATATATATATATATTTATATATATATATATATATATATATATATATATATAATATATATATATATAAAATATATATATATATATATATATATATATATATATATATGTACACATATGCATATATATGATACAGATAGAAAGGGCAATAGAGGAATATATGGTGATATAGATGGATTCAGCGATATCTGCAAATATGATAGATAGACCAACGACATTCATAACATCCTAGAGGTACAAATAAATAGGATACCGCCAACCAAGGAATGTGCAACATACCGACATGCGTAACCACGAGGCTGAAAGACCGATAGAACACAGTACCGGAACAGTTATACCATGAGTAATAGTATGATGATATGAAGGGACGGTTAGTCACCGCTGATGGTGTCGCGGTCCACGTAGGTACTGTGTTCAACTGAGTCTGTGAGTGCCGTGGTCTGTGTAAGTGTGCATCGAGGGTGCCGTGTGCGTTTCTGTGTGACTGTAATGTGTGTGTGTGTCCACAACATGTGTATGTTGGTGCCAAGTCAGAGACAGACCAGTATGGTAGGTGTGGGTATAGCTAGACGTAAGCATACGGTTACTACCTGTACCACAGTAGGAGGGACATCCCCACCCTGGGCAGGTGTGTCCTGACATAAAACAGTACAAAGGGCAAATGTCTGAGATGGTAGGACATAAATATGTCCCATATATAATGTAACAGTCGTATTTAATAGTCATGCCTGTATGTAAGAAACTTAAATGTCACATGCAATATGATAGGTATCCAAAGTCACACAACAATAGGTATGTAGTGAGGATAAAAGTATGTGCTACCTGTGTACTGACCGTGGCCACATGTTGGCCTGTAAACACCGCTTTGTGTCCCGCAAGTGTCCAACAATGAGCATATGATAAGGTGGCAACCCATGGCAAACAGGCTCTTTTAACAACACAACCACAATGACTGCAAATATCTGGGACAGAAATACAAGGGATAGCTGTCACCTACACATATCCGCTGATATATCGCTGCAATTACGGAGGTATACAAGTAGCAAGCTCACTTGCAGATGATATAGAAACCAATTAACAACGGCCCAACTTACAATCCCGTAACATAAGTCTACTGTTAGCTCTCTAATCAGGGATGGAGCCCACACACATATATACGGATTATGTAGAAATGCAAGGCCCACAAACCGTATATGTTACGCATAACCACCACATCCCCAATAACTAGAAACTAAAGCAATACAAACTGTAATAGCAGCACATACATTCAGTCAGTCAATTACATCTGCAGAACCCTCAACATACCATGTGGGAGACACAATTAAAGGCGACATGCAAAATTGCAGGCGTAGTATAATGGAACAAACAGCCATGTTACAGGTATTGATTGCAATACTCCGTTATCAGACGTCGGGATGACAGGTGCACCCACATGTTGAACCAAATACTCTACCTGTCACACACAATCCATGGGGGACATGAATCCAAACTATACTTGTCTCCATGCATAGCAGTTGCAGTTACACATAACAAAACACAATAAAGACCGCCTCCCCAAAGGTAGGGCAAATAGGCAACACCCAAGTGGAGAATCCAATTATACCCCACTGTCGCTGTGTAATTGGTGAATGGAGTAGCTGCACAGCTGATATGCAAGTAATTAGTCACTCAGGAACACCAATTGGTGGGAAGAATCCACATGTTTCAGGTATCGACGTATATAAGGATGACTCGCCAGACATTCAATCCGTATGCTCATACCAAAAAACATTGGAAACACTGTGAGAGAGATAGAATCAAAATGCCGTAACAATGACAATGTATGTAGAATGGCTGATATGTAAGGTTATGTATAGCATGATCTGTATTAATTAGTTTTACTGTATGTATAGCCTGGTTTGCATTAATTAAACGTGTCCGCAATGCATAAAGTGGGGAAAGGTATTTATGTAGTGATGTCTTGCTGAGCATACTAACGCTTGTAGAATCTGTGCGTCCAGCAGTGGGACACAAGGTACATAGCACAGACACCAGAAGGGATGCTACATGAGGCCATTACACAGAACAATACCATACAACCCGCCATCAGTGGTAGGGTATGTCCAACAAGGACGTGCCATAGCAGGGGATAGTATATGTTGATCTACTGTCACAGCACGCATGTGTATGGGCAAATAACGTTAGTGACATATGTAAGGGGGTCCCGCTGAGCAAGTATGCTTTGCATCATGGGATACTATGTGAAATATGTAATGTATAGTATTATAGGTAGATATGACAGATATTCAACACAGCATAACAGGCATAACATGCATACCACAGGTACCGTCTATCGATATGTACAATAACAGGATACATATGGCCTGTAGGTATGGGACATAGTAATAGCATGATAGCTAATCTAAATGGAAGGGCTACCAAGTAACCATGCACAAAGGACAAGTAATAGCTGCATAGGTGCATAGTGGGGCACTATGCAGTCTGTCAAGTCCATGTGTAAGCACAACTACAGTGTTCACACTAGTGGCACCTCTCCAGGGCAGTGCCCTGTGAAGAGCAGAGCCAGGCGTCACCTGCACCACTGCACAGTACAGCCACTGCAGTGATCCTAGGCCTACATGTGTCTCCCAACCACCAAGGGAGGTATCACATGAACAGTGCTACTGAGTGTCCCTGCGTGATGTACTGAGGACTTATGTTCCACAGCATGGTGAGTGTCCGGTCTGGGAATGTAACCCAGAAGCACATCCCACTCATTGTGGCGTGTGTGCACATATCCATGAGCATATTGCTCACAGTGGCCTCTGCTTATGTTGTGTTTGAGGAGTATATCCATCAATAATGTTGTGGACATGGGTCCTGTCTGAACAGCAGAGGTCACCCCTGAGTATGTAGTATGAAAATGTGTACAGATGCGGTGTCCGTAGTGCAGCCACAAATCGACACTGTCGGAGCTCAGTAAATGTCATGGTGTGTTAATGTTGTGGCATGTAAAGCTGTAGCTGTTGTGTAAGGTACACCCTAAATGGGGTGGTGTACCCTTGAATGTGTGTAGATGTCATGTGTTCAGAGGTACAATGGGTGCCTATGTACCAGTTACACACCCAGTACAGATAGGTGTGGCCATGTAGGAGGATATCCACGCCACAGTGGCAATACGGTAACCACAGGAGTGGGTGCGACATATGTGTGTACTGCAAACATGTACAATGTGATATGTATGTAGGGGACCACCATCCATGTGATAGTCAGTGGGTGAATGGTGTAATGCAAAGGAGATGTGTATGCACCTTGTGTCATGCAGCTTGCTGCCATGATAGTCATATTATGTATCTGTCACAGCGACATCCGTATGGTTGGAGTCAGTATCAGCTGGTGGAGCAATCATGGCGCTTGGTATGTAGGGGTTCTAAAGCCAGGCAGGGAAAGTCCCCTGTGCCAGCCTGTTCCACAGGGAAGCATATACATAACATGAATGGCCCTATGACTGAGGACCGTGGTATGCCAAACTATCCGACATGTAGTAGGTACTATGGTATACACAAAAAAAGGAAAAAGCGCACCAAAGTAACCGCACTTTATTAGATCTCCAAAGAAAGCCACAAATAATCCAACAGATATAAACGCTTTAAGACCATACAATGCGTTTTCGTCCACTAAACAGTGAGACTTCATCAGACAATTGAGTAAAACTTAATTAGTCTTAATATAGTGAGATTTAAAATCAAGTGACCATTAAAAAACTTTTGCATTCTGGCTAAGCCAATAAAAATAGTGGGGCTCATTAGAAAGAGAAAGTTTAAATAAAATAAGTAATTTTAAAACATTTTCAAAATTAAAAACTTTTAACACAATTGATCATACTGTTCTAAATAAATTAGTAGTTTAATAATTTAATCACATAATAAGAGTGAAATATAATAAAAGCTTCAGTTCATAAATAAAATGAGGTACGTGTACTAAAATAATGTTGTTTTGGTTGGGGACTGTGTTTAATGCAATGGCACCACCTGCTGTTCTTTTTGAGTTGTTGCATGTGTAATTTATATTTTTCCTGCCCTTAGTTTCAGCACAGGGGATAAAGAAATGCATTCATTTAGGCCAGGCTGTTTGGTGGCTTCTAATAAAATTTGCCACCATAGTTCTTTAAACTCAAGCCATTCTTCCCAGGGGCCGCCTCTCATTTCTTTGTTCACCTGCTCCAACACAAAAAAGGAAAATTTTGAATCTTTGCAAACTTTAGTGTGTTTGTATAAGGCGTTTGTTTCTTTTTTCTTGAGTATTTCATAAAGGTGTTCATATATTCGTCTTTTCAATACCCTTTCTGTTTTTCCAACATAGAATGAATTGCAGTAAGAACATGAAGCCATGTATACTACTCCCTGGGATTCACAATTATGCTGTCCTGTGCTGTGTATATTCATGCCTCTAGCTTCTAGAAATATCTCTTTTTTATTAGAGATATATCGGCACTGTTTACAGCGTCCACATTGATAGGTGCCATAAATAGTGTTTCTTGTACCTGTCTTGTTGTTAGTGTCATTAATTTTGTTGTTTTCTAACAATTTTTTAATGCTACGTGCATTCTTGTAGACTGTTTTTGGAATCCTTTCCTTTATATTTGGAATATCCGAAAAGGTAATAAATTTATCCCATTCTGTTTGGAATATTCTTCTTACCTTAGAATTGAATAAATTGAATTCTAGGACTAGGGCTGATTGGTATTCAGATTCTTTTTCTTTGTTATTCTTGTTAGTGGTAGAGTGATTCCCAGGAGTGTCGGCTTCTGTGGTAGAATTTGTAGTATTGATCATACTACCCTTTATAGGCTTAAATTTTGTTGGTCTGTTTTGCTCAACCTCTTTTCTTATTTCTTTAATGAAGTCTGGTGGGTATCCTCTTGCGCAAAACATGCCTTCCAAGGTGTTGCATTCAAAAAGAAAGTCTTCATCCCGGCTGGTCATGCGACACCCTCTAACAAATTGCCCCTTGACAATGTTCCTTTTACAATGTGGAGGGTGTGCGCTGTTGAAGTGTAAAAAGGAGTTGCAAAAGGTGCTTTTCCTAAAGACCTTGGTTTCCAGATCTCTGTTGTTTTCATTCTTATACACTTCAATGTCCAGGTATTGCAACCTATCGGTTGATGTTGAGTGCGTAAACCTCAAGAAGTTGGTGGTGTTGTTGATGTACTCAAGAAATTCATTTAATTTCTCATAGCCTCCTGTCCAGAAAATTGCAATATCATCCAGGTAGCGTCTGTATAGAGACCAGTATCTTTGGTATTCTGAATTCAGGATGAAGTTGGACTCCCATCCTGCTAGTACAATATATGTATCTACTAATATATGTGCGACATATGTGTGTACTGCAAACATGTACAATGTGATATGTATGTAGGGGACCACCATCCATGTGATAGTCAGTGGGTGAATGGTGTAATGCAAAGGAGATGTGTATGCACCTTGTGTCATGCAGCTTGCTGCCATGATAGTAATATTATGTATCTGTCACAGTGACATCCGTATGGTTGGAGTCAGTATCAGCTGGTGGAGCAATCATGGCGCTTGGTATGTAGGGGTTCTAAAGCCAGGCAGGGGAAAGTCCCCTGTGCCAGCCTGTTCCACAGGGAAGCATATACATAACATGAATGGACCTATGACTGAGGACCGTGGTATGCCAAACTATCCGACATGTAGTAGGTACTATGGTATGCTGGCCTCACTCTGTGTCCTGTCCATGAGCCACATAGCATAACATCGTGAGACACAGGGTACGATGTGCAGGTGGATGTGTATGTTGTCAATACCAGAATGGGGAATGGTGCTAAAAGGCAATGAGAAGACAATGTAGGATGTGTGGACTCCCGTACCATCAGCAACTGCCCTGGTAACTGTATGAAAGGAGTCCACCATGTGTAGGGGCCATGCTCTGGCCTTAACAAGCCCAACCCAGCTGGCAGCAGAGGACGGGAGACCAACAATGTCTCTGAGAATGACGTCCCTGATGATGTGCCCCATAGCCATGCAGAACAGTCCAGTCAGGTGTGTAAGACTATAGTCCCACTCGTGCAATGAGTTGCCACCTGTGTGTAGTGTGATAAATGCTGCCATGTGCCATTCATGGTCTAAAATGTCTGAAACAAGGCTATTACTGAATATGGTGGCCTAGTGGTGAGACATGTAATTCGGAGGTTGGTGGACATCACAGCCTGGGATGCTGGAAGCTGACATGGGGCCAGTGTCCCAGGACACATAGAGTGTAGGTCAGTACTGTGTAGGTGTGACCACAGGGACACCACAATGTTCATGTATGGATTGCGGCCCTGTAGTGAGTGAGAGGGTGTACTGTCAGCATTGAATCCATCCTCCAGCATGTTGCCAACAATACCTGGGTCTGCAATGTTCCTGAGTGACTGTTGTATGTGACAGCAGATGTGGGTGTTGCCATCGAATACTGGCATACCACCATAATGCCTGGTGGTACACCCCGGAATGTGTGGCAGTTGTTTACGTAGCTAGTCTGGGAGTATGTGATGAGGGACCCTGTGGCCCCACCACGGCTGACCAGTGAGCCACCCCACACATGGGAATGTACACCACTGTCCAACAGCCTACACCTGTTGTTGTACATCATATGTCCATGGAACATGACCACCAGAGTGGCGTCTGTTATCTGGTGTGTACCATCATGGCTCTGTGTGGAATAGCATGATCCATGCAGTTGTGTACATGCTAGTTAAGTGCACTGGGGTATGTGTCAGCATTTGTATGTGCATTGTCCATCTGCACGGGTGTCATGATGTCAACAACCGCTGTCAGCAGACGTCTGTAGTAGGTGTAGTAGTACACTTGTACTGTGTATGCTGTGATGTGTGTGTTTCCGGGATGTGGCTAACACGGTAGATTAGCATATGTTCAGAATCCACCAATGAGGGGATAACCCCAGGTGTGTAACATCAGACACATGGTGGTAGTGTCCATGCCAAAGGTAATGTAGGTCCTGGAGGTGGTGTGTATGTGTTGATCCAGCTGAGTGGAGGGTATGACACATGGATGTGTCAGTACATGAGTGGCTATCCCAGTGAAGTGTGGGGTAGTGTCAGTCACACATCAGTAGTAGCTGAGGCCCACTGTCCACTATACCACCATAGAAGGTATGTTATCCGTGGGGTATGATGTTGACTCTGTCGCTTGTTACAATGTGTATAGCGGTCCCGGACACAGTTAGTTGCACATGGAGTACCTCTGATGCATTGTGCTAAGCAACTTGCCAGGATGTGTGACAACATAGTGGGATATGTGAACCCCACAGCTGTGAGTGTGCCGGTCCAGGTATGTGCCTGGAAGGTATGGTCTGTCTATAACCTGTCATTGCAGGTGTGCTCTGCAGAGCCTACAGGCAGGTCCCAGTCACTGCAGAGATGTTGGAGTGGTGCATTATAAGGTGTGCCTTGCCTGCGTGCATCACAGGGGAAGATGCAAGCAATGTGTCACATGGACCTATGTCGCGCATGCCAGTTACCGCCCTGCCGGTGACAGTTATTGGAAGCTGGGCAGGACAGGCAGTATAGAAGCAGCAAGAGCCTAGCATGTGAGCTGTACTCCCAGGGCCGACAGGTGCAAGTCATCTGTGCCACAGCATTGTGTTTGACCAGGACAGTCATAGCAGACAGATACCACATGCTTGTGGAATGACAATAGGAGCATAGGCAACTGTTGCAGTGACACAGTTGGTCACTGTACAGCGATATCGTGTCCGGATGAATGCAAAATGCTCCCCAGGGCTAGGCCCACACCCTCAGGGCTATAAGACTGGTGAGCTATTGCATGTCCCCGCACACGTAGTCTGTGAAGTGGCATCACAGGGCAGTCACACTAACATGGCGAATGACAGACCTGTCATACCTGGTGAGGTGTGGCATGGGTGCATAGGTTATGTTGCAGAAGCAGTTACCCGACAGCAAGATGTAAGCAACTAACACCTTGTGTAGCCTGCTGTGTGGAACTGCAGTGTGACACCCTACAGAGTCAGCTATGACTGGTGTGTTGTGAATGTTATAACACACTATTGGCTGTATGTGGTGGGTACACATGAGTCTGTGGGCTATAAGTTGGTGATGTTGTCTTCCATGATGGGGGCTACCTCTGGTGCCTACAGTGAGTATGGAGACGTACTGCACAGGTTGTCCTCGTAGGTGTGGCCAGTGGTATAGATTATGTGAGACAATGTGATAGGTGGGGTGTGTTGCGAATGTTACACATCCCCAAATGACTGTCAGGTGCAGTCAGGGTTAGCGACAGCATTACCCCCAGCCATAGCTGTCATCCTCCTGTCCCCAAAATGAGGAACATTAGCCCTCATACAGTGTGACAAATGGGCGAAACGTGGAACACTTACAACTGGCTTACTAACAGCGTCAACTAGGAAGGGCATATGATGGCTAAAATAGGCTGGTCTTATGTATAAAACAGATATTCCAATGAATTAATATGATTCCCATCTATCTAGCCATGGCTAGCAGGTAAACTATGTACAATAATGAATGTGTGACGTACCCTTCCAATGTGGAACCTTGAGGAACATGCACCTTTTAGAACCCCAAATGAGGTACGTTCCCCATAATGAGGTACACCTGAGAGCTATGGCCCAGCACAGCTGCAGATGTGCATCCCCTACAGGCTGTAGTGCCGTATGTTGGGAAGTGAGCATTGAATGTGTACATGACACAATTGCTCTATTGCCACATGTACGACATATCCCTCATATAGACAGGCAGTAGCACTGGTATGTGACAGTTGGACATGCCTGCATATACAACCATGTCCCACAGGATATGTGCGTTACATGTGTACAACAGCGGTCGTACCTTAAGCAAGCTGGGAAGTGTAGGACAGCCAGTGTACCTGTGGGAAGTGGTGTGGAATGGGCACTATAGTAATCAGTAGCTCATGACATGCTCACATGTTCCGAACAAGTGCCTAGCATGACCATACAATACAGATAGGGTGTTGGATAATATCAACCCACAAGAGATGATGACAGTCATTTAGGGTGGCACCACACTATAACCCTGCTGAGTATGGTGTGCATGTCCATGAACCATTAGCACTGTAGATGTTAGCAGTACAGATGTACAAGATAGCACGGATATCTGATTACAAATACCTTTGCATGTCACAGGTGTGTTCCACCAGTGGCCTGTTGACAGACCCACAAATACAAAAGGTGAAACAGTGACATGTGCACAGCACATCTGTGCCAGATACAGTAGAACAGGGTTAATGTGTTGTACCCCACCCTCATTGTAGCCCATACCACACAGACAAATGTTAGGCATCTGTGTATGTGAGGCTGTGAATGGCCATGACCTATCAGTTTAGCTGTGTCAGTGTTGTGAACAACATACAGAATGGGCTGTGTGTGTGAGGTGTGTCACATATGTGCACAGTCTGATGGATGATACCAGCAGTGTCACCACTAGGTGAACATCCCTGTACCCATAAACTGCTACCTAGGCTGTGGTCAACATTATGGACACTGTGTAATGGATGGTGCTGTGCAGTGCACCCCCAACACGGTGACATCTCCAGGCCCCTTAGGTAGTCATCTGGGGTACCCATGTCATGTCAGGGTGCCATCCATGAGCACGGAGATCACTGGCCAGGCATATACAGCACTGTGGTGACCAATATTGGATCACATACCACCTGTAAGGGGTAATGGCTATGCATGGATGTGCGAGAACAGCCTTCACAATCCACACCTCCACTATGCAGCATGCCGTCTACCTTGCAGAAGGACATTTGCTACACCATGATGATGGACATGCTACATGTCCATATCCTGATCTATATGACATATGTCATGGACAGCCACTGTTCCAATACTAGGATCGCCACAGGCTGGACAGATCCCTGTGCCATACATGTGACATACTCCCGCCATACCATGCAAGCCTGTCCATCAAAGCTGCACATGTCATCCCAGTCATACATGGTGTGATGGCCGCATGGTAGATGTACTATCAACTGACTGGATCAGTAATGTGGCACTGATGCAGCTTGCGGTGGCACAATGGCCATCTGTAACAGCGTGGAAACCATGCCCGCACATGCTATGGTTGACGACCAACCCTGCGAATGTCGTCTGACTATCCATTGTCCCATGTCTATCACATGTGTAATACAGGCGATCCGTGTCAGGATGTTGAACAGTTGTACAGTGCTGTGTAGATGTATATGGCAAAACACATGCATGTACAGGTGTCCATGCATATGTGTGCATTGTCACTGTTCAAGTCCATTCCGGCTGTGTCTGTGTTGATATGTGACATATACACAACATCCAGGTCAACAGTAGTACCGTGGACACATCTAGGCATGTGCAGATAGGTAAGAACACAAGTGCAGGCAGATAGACATGCCCACAGCAAGACAGCATTTACATGGAGTATGAACACTGTAATGAGGCGACACACATATATGGTGATGATATCCAATGCATAATGGGTGTGACATGTGTAACACAAACACGTAGGTCATGTCAGTGTCATGGTGCTTTACAAAGATAACTGTGCAGATGCAGTAGATGTCATAGAAATGTATGTGCAGCAGTATCTCTGTACATCTCTGAAACTGCGACCTGTCACCATCATTATGTTTTACAGATAATGCCCCGTACACACCTCCCAGCATACACCCGGCAGGAGGATGATGTCCTCATCCCACTGCTCCATGACAACTATGACTTGTTGTTCAGCCATGTGCCACAGCATGCCCAGCAGTGGGATGACCTGTGGCAGGATCTACGCAGGAGGGTGAATTATATGGGTGGCCATAACCGCACCTACCAGCAGGTGCGCAGACACTGCACGGACCTGATACGACATGCAAAACAGCGTGCCACTGCAATCGCCAGGGAACAAGATGGAACAGGTGGTGGGTCACCAACCCAGCCCCCACTCACACACACCAAGGAGCTACTGGCCAGTCTGGGGACACCCAGGGAACAGCATCCAGAAACACTAGCTGCCATTGTGGAGGTGGGTGTCTCCCAACCAATGAGCCTGGAGTTGCCTGGTAAGTCAGTAATGCACATATGGCTATTATATCCCATGTAGTTGCATCTGTCACTGTACATAATGTAAAGTAACAACATATGCCAGGTATGTGGACACACATGCTGCATAGTACAGTATGCTACGTTGTGTATGCACACATGTGCATACTATATGCTATTACACAGGTGAATGTGTGCACATGCACAGTGCAACCTGTGGCTGTCATACAGTCATGGATAATGTACATACTGGTGTGTCACCCCTATACAGGTACCTCTGGCATGCCGCACAGACATGGGTCCGTTGCAGGTGAGACTGTCATCAGTATCAGGCATGTTACAGTGTAGATCTATTTGCCATGTGGCCAGTTAACACTTGCACACCTGATGTTTGTTCCAGTCACGATATGCAGGTCACACCAACATGCATTCACACGCGCCACCCATGTGCAGTATATGCAAACGTAATGATACACAGACTTGAAACCACAGTACATGTCATTGTGACATGTGTGGTCAGCTGTGCATACAACGGTGGAGGTGTTCTACAATGGAGGCATATGTAGTATGCATTGGAACAACATGTGTGGTATGCACACAGTACCACACAGTGAGCTGTGATATGGGCAGCCCACAAGTGTCACCATTGTGTCATATGCCCCCGCATCAGGTGCACACACTGTGATGTGCCACCAGACATGTCCCAGACATAGTGTCCTGTCTGCAATATTGTCACACTATCACATGACCTATACCCCACATACCAAACATACAACCTGTTGTCTGCATAGACCTGTGGAATGTGACATATCTGACATGTATGGGTGTATATCATATGGGACCACACAGACGTGTGGAGAAGATGCCCATCACACACAATAGCCACCACATGTGCACACATGGCCATGGGGGATGGCCAGAGACATGTAGCCACACAATACATGGGATGTGTATACACCCTGTTGCACATTGTCCACACATGGTCCAATTATAGCCCTAGTTGACCGATTATACAGTTGATGTGGTACAGTGGACAACCTAAAAGCCTGTGCACAGCTACTGGAGGTGTCACTGAAGTCTACCATATACGATCTGTCGAACATCATGACTGTGTTGCAGTTATGGCTATGCAATTTGTACACATTATGCATTCTACAGCAACATACATGCCTCATGTTGCCATACAATGGCACAGTGTCTGTACTTCACACTGTATAGCAATGTAGACGGCTCACACTACCCTCCCTTGCTCATGCACATTTAATAAACATGCATTCTATCTGTAGGGCATACACACAACACTGCAATGTGAAGCCCATTATGATGCTGTACATGTGTCAGGACACCATTGTGTCAAGCATGTATGCATGTTAATGCGCATGTCAGCAAATTACATGTCAAGGACACGTCAGACGTGTACTGTTATCCTGTTCTGGCCCACATGGTGTATCACGGAGATGCATGCATACTACCATGATTGTGTGACCTGCATGGCTACTGATATGACACCTGCTTGCTGTAGTGTGCAACCCAGGGAGGTATGCTTACTAACACTATTAATGTCTGAGCTGCATGCCCTTTGCTCTATTGCAGGCATGCTGCATGCCATCTGACAAATCACATGCATGATATGTCTGTGTGTATGTCTGTGTGTGTGTGTGTCTGTGTGTGTGTGTGTGTGTGTGTGTGTGTGTGTGTGTGTGTGTGTTTGTGTGTGTGTCTGTGTGTGTGTGTGTGTGTGTGTGTGTGTGTGTGTGTGTTTGTGTGTGTGTGTGTGTGTCTGTGTGTGTGTGTCTGTGTGTGTGTGTGTGTGTGTGTGTGTCTGTGTGTGTCTGTGTCTATTGTACTTTACAGTATTTCTTTGCATTCACAGGTGATGTAGGTGCGTTACCCTCCTGCGGTCCATCTGATGTTAGTGTCCCCACAGATTCTAGCGGTGATGAACATATGCATGAGGTACAGGCAGGGTTGTCAGGGGCTGAATCTGTGCCAATGGTTACCATCCCAGCTATGTCCCCCTTTTCCCCGCACACAGTTCTGCTGCCAACACATACCGTATCACCGGTGGCCATAGAGGAAGAAAAGTCAGCGTCTGTTGGCATGGGACAGGAACGTGTGGTGGTTACAGAAGGAGAGTCTGCACACCATGGTGTCAGTGTAATGACTGCAGATGTGCCACACAGGCATGTGGCCGGTGCTGCTCGTAGGAGGACCTCTGGCAGACATGCACCTGCAGGACAGAGCGCAGCAGCTGGCATCACCAGATGCATGTTCCAGACTGTAATGGTGGCACAGGCATGTGCTGAATGGCAGAACAGAGAAGGGCAGAGGCTGCAGAGGACTGCTATCCACATCCTAAATGACAGCATCCAGGCATTGGCGAATGCTCAACAGCAGATTGCTAATGTTCTGGATAGCCGACTAGGTGAAATGGTCGGTATCCTTGACCGAGGCATGGCAATCCGTGAGTGGGAGCTGTCTGTGCTGGAACACCTGGTAGGAGTGAGGCGTAGGCCACATGGACGTAGGCCAGCAACACCACCTAGTATAGGTCGACGTGACCATGCCACCTCACATGCCCGCTCCCATAGTGCCGGTAGCAGTAGCAGTGCAACTGCTGCTGTGCTGTCAACACCAGGACACAGCAGGCCATGTGGACGTGGCCCTGGACGGTCTCAGCGGGGACACGTTTCCAGCGGACATGTGTCGTCGGACAGTAGCCACTCTGTACCTCCACCTGGTAGTGCCCGTGCAACCCCAGGCAGGCACAGGTCACGTGGCCTTGGACGGACACAGTGAGCTGTACAACCTGCACTGTACAATCTGGGGCTGTCAATTATACCCCGTGTAGGCATCACAAATGGCAGAACTGTGTACACACATACACGCACACAGCAAACACAACTGTAGGGCTCCACAACACCCACATGCATTCTGCACAGATATATCCAGTCAACTCACTGGCCCTTACACACACACACATGATGTTATCCATTGGTGCAGCCTATGCCCCTGGAAAACATATCACCCTGTGCATATGATGAAGCCTGTGCCACATCCCTGTCATCCACACCATCGGTGCAGGGTTATGCACAAATATTCTGATGCACAGGGTGAACAGCATAGTGAGAGGTGTGTATGCATAGTGAGGGATGTGTATGTTGCAGTGGTTGTGTGTGAATACTGAGTTGTGTATGTGACATAGGTTTGTGTACTGTCGACATGCACCAGTTACACCATGTAGTGCAGGTGCAGCATGCATTGTGATGTGTTCACGGTATGTGTCTCAGTTACATCTGTAGCAGCATGTTTGTTGTGATACCCTGGTTCCCTCCTATGGTGTACTTGCATGTGCCTACAGGTAGCAATGTTTGCAGTCCCCCACGTGTAACTGTGGAGTACACACAGGCACGTCTGGCAATATCAGCATGCTAGATGTACCCTCATCCTGACTGTTGGACACACAAACATGACACAGATGTCTGCACATATACTGCACCTGACGCATATGGTCGGTGCCACAGGCTACACTGGACAGAGACGTGACATACATAGCAGGACACATTACAGGTATGGTGACATGGTGCAGGGGTTGTACACAGTGGCCTGGCCAATGATGATGTGAGGTGTCACTTGGTAGCTGGAGGCCACACTGTGCAGCAGTAGGACCTGTAACAGTACGTGAACATGGCCGCAGTCACGAGGTGTACACCACTATAACGCACACCCCATAGTGTGCAGCTGGGGACCCTTGCCTGTGTGGTCATCACCCTCACAGTACTATGCACCCACGCAAAGTGTCACAGAGAAGGGACATGCACAGGTAGCCAGTATGGCTGGGCCCTATGGCATCAACAGGGTTGTGCAATGCATCACCATTACGGGTTAGTCAACACGTGGGGCCAGTGATAATTTCCCACCATATATTAGCATACACACTCATACCAAGCACCAGACATACATACAGACACACACACACTGTGGTGACCACACATGTGTATACAGACAGCCGATGTGTGTGATGCACATCACCGGTGAACGTCATGCTTCCCACACTGACATATGTACAGTTCTCTACAATGGTGTACAGGGATGTGTAGCAACCTGGACATATTCACTGCGATATGTGGCAACCCTGGTCACACATTCGGACACACATGGCAGTGCTGGGAATGATACACCAGCCATATGATGACATGTTTGCTGGACATGCAGCGGTATTGATTGCATTATGTGTACCAACGCTATATCTGGCAAATGTGCTGCTATATACACACGGGAGGTTGTAGGTGTTACAGGTGCCATATGACATATAGTTGTTAACACCTGACCACTGTGTATGCATTATGTCAGCATCGTCACGTAACAGCGACATAGTGTACAGTTAGCACATGGCATGATAGGATGGTGTGTCACACAACTGTGAGCCACCCCCCTGCACACATACATCTAGACAGGTGGCTCACCATGTTACGTACACACATCCCTCCATACGTGCTGTTTGTATGTCACCGTATACAGATGTCAATGATGGGTCTGCATTGTGTCTGCATGTCGTAGGTAGGTGCAACTATGTTACGGACATCAGCCACTGCACATGCATGTTTGCTGCATGCACAGTACAGATGTCATGTGTCTCCTGTTGCCATGTTTGTATGCACTGCTATTGTTGGACATGTGTGTTGACATACATGACACATGGACTGCAGTATGATATCATGGGTGTCACAGGCAACCAGTACAGGGGTATGTGTCCTGGTCAACACTGCTACCCCCTGTAGAGTGAGCATTCAACAGACATGGGCCCACCTTCAATTCGCATGTGTAGAATTGATTGGGCCAGTGTTATGCACGAGGTACATCAAAGGCCATGTATGTATGTGTTGTGTGTGCAGTCCATGCACACATCCACACAATCACATGTACGATGGACCCAGATGTGTGTTGATTGGTGTACAGCAACAGTCAGATGTCACAGCTGTGTAAGGGCCATGGTATGTCATGAGCCGACCTTTTCATGTATACTGGCATCGTTGCAATGCATAACACCTGTTGGATCCCTATTGGTACGTGTGTACTCTGCACAGCTGGTGTACACCACTGTACAGCCCAGTGGTCATGTGCAACATGGTTTTGTGGGACGTAAGGCTGTGTAGTGCTTCACTAACGACATGGTGCTGACTTGACAGCTACAGTGTACACTGCAGTGTGTACGTGTGTGACCTGCACCTGTGACAGCTGTGATGGAAGCTGTGTGTGTACAGGTCACTGCATGTGTGACCGCCCTGTGCGTGAGGGCAGTTATACCTTACTGTGCCCTTCTGTGTGTAAACTCCATCTGCATGCAAGATTGCCCTTTGCAACTGCTAAGTGTGTGAGCATGCCCAGTATGCCGTTGTGTAGATGGACACACAGTACATTCCACACTGCTCCCCTCCATAATTAGACTCCATGTGCACGCAAGATGGCCCTTTACAACAGCTGTGTGAGCATGCCCAGTACGCCATTGTGTAGATGGACACACAATGCATTCCACACTGCGCCCCTCCGTGATTAGACTCCGTGTGCATGCAAGATGGTCCTTTGCAACAGCTAAGTGTGTGAGCATGCCCAGTATGCCGTTGTGTAGATGGACACAGTACATTCCACACTGCGCCCCTCCGTGATTAGACTCCGTGTGCATGCAAGATGGTCCTTTGCAACAGCTAAGTGTGTGAGCATGCCCAGTATGCCGTTGTGTAGATGGACACAGTACATTCCACACTGCTCCCCTCCGTGATTAGACTCCGTGTGCATGCAAGATGGCCCTTTGCAACAGCTAAGTGTGTGTGAGCAAGCCCAGTATGCCGTTGTGTAGATGGACACACAGTACATTCCACACTGTGCCCCTCCGTGATTAGACTCCGTGTGCATGCAAGATGGCCCTTTGCAACAGCTAAGTGTGTGTGAGCATGCCCAGTACGCCGTTGTGTAGATGGACACACAGTACATTCCACACTGCGCCCCTCCGTGATTAGACTCCGTGTGCATGCAAGATGGCCCTTTGCAACAGCTAAGTGTGTGAGCATGCCCAGTACGCTGTTGTGTAGATGGACACACAGTACATTCCACACTACGCCCCTCCGTGATTAGGCTCCGTGTGCATGCAAGATGGCCCTTTGCAACAGCTAAGTGTGTGAGCATGCCCAGTAATGCTGTGTAGATGGACACACAGTACATTCCACACTGCACCCCTCCATGATTAGACTCCGTGTGCATGCAAGATGGCCCTTTGCAACAGCTATGTGTGTGAGCATGCCCAGTACGCCATTGTGTAGATGGACACACAGTACATTCCAAACAGACGTGTGATACTAAGCGTGTGGGCATGGCCATTGACATCCTGTATAGCCATGGTGGTCATCCAGGCACCAGATGTCCAATTTCAATGTCACGATGGATACCTACATTGAACACACTTGTTGCTCTCTCAAAGGGTGTACTGTCTGTGGCGCATCCCATATCTATTCAGTGCTTGTTGTGCTCCGTAGATATTTAGTTGGCCCATTGACAGCACTGGCGTGTTTGTGTACGTCTACCTTGGGACGGTAATATGCTTTCAGACCGCTCACTCTCTAAACATTCCCTATCGGCATCTTTGCCTTTGCGGATGATGTCACCCACCTAGAAGTATGCCTCTGAGAGTGCTGTGTTCAGTAATCTTGGTAGTGCGTTCTGTAAATGTGTAATGCTGTAGTGAGTTAGAGTATGTAGGTGTGTGTTCAACTCCCAGCCCTTCCAAGTGTGTGTGTGTGTGTGTGTGTGTGTGTGTGTGTGTGTGTGCATGTGTTTCCAGCTGCCTGGGGACACAGTAATGCTTTTAGATGCCTCACAACACATACATTCCCTATCGGCGTCTTTGCCTTAGCGGATGATGTCACCCACTTAGAAGTATGCCTCTGAGAATGCTGTGTTCAGTAATCTTGGTAGCGCGTTCTGTAAATGCGTAATGCTGTAGTGTGTTAGAGTAAGTAGGTGTGTGTTCAGCTCCCGGCCCTTCCAAGTGTGTGTGTGTGTGTGCGTGTGTTTCCAGCTGCCTGGGGACACAGTAATGCTTTTAGATGCCTCACAACACATACATTCCCTATCGGCGTCTTTGCCTTTGTGGATGATGTCACCAACCTAGAAGTATGCCTCTGAGAGTGTTGTGTTCAGTAATCTAGGTAGCGCTTTCTGTAAATGCGTAATGCTGTAGTGTGTTAGAGTAGGTAAGTGTGTGTTCAACTCCCGGCCTTTCCAAGTGTGTGTGTGTGTGTGTGTGTGTGTGTGCATGCATGTGTTACCAGCTGCCTAGGGACACAGTAATGCTTTTAGATGCCTCACAACACATACATTCCCTATCGGCGTCTTTCCCTTTGCGGATGATGTCACCCACCTAGAAGTATGCCTCTGAGAGTGCTGTGTTCAGTAATCTCAGTAGCGCGTTCTGTAAATGTGTAATGCTGTAGTGTGTTAGAGTAGATAGGTGTGTGTTCAACTCCCAGCCCTTCCAAGTGTGTGTGTGTGCGTGTGTTTCCAGCTGCCTGGAGACACAGTAATGCTTTTAGATGCCTCACAACACATACATTCCCTATCGGCATCTTTGCCTTTGTGGATGATGTCACCCACCTAGAAGTATGCCTCTGGGAGTGCTGTGGTCAGTAGTCTTGGTAGCGCATTCTGTAAATGCGTCATGCTGCAGTGTGATAGGGTAGTTAGGTGTAGGTTCAATTCCCAGGCCTGCCAGATGTGTATGTGTGCATGCTCCCGTCCAACTGGGGACTCAGGTTATGCTTTTAGATGCTTTGCAATACAGACGTATCCTGCTGCCATCTTTGTCTTTGCGGATGTTGACACGCACCTAGTAGAATGCCTGTGTGTCTGCTGTGTTTAGTAGTCTCGGTAGCGTGTTCTGTAAATGCATCATGCTGTAGTGTGATAGGGTAGTCATGTGTAGGTTCAATTACCAGCCCTGCCACATATGTGTATGTCTGTATCTCTCTCTCTATATATATATCTATTTTCTGCCCATAACCCTGCTCTTGCATGGGCAGCTGACTGTTTTATGTATCGCATGTTTGCATAGCTTTCACATACCAATGGGGTATGTTGCAACTCCCAACATTGTCCATGCAACGTCCATGTTACGGGCAGTGTTACACGCCCTTACAGGCATTTGCTGTATATCTTGGCAGACATCTATCCTTGCTGTACTCTCACTGTACTCGTACACGCCGGAGGCTTCATGTATCATGGCCTAGTTTTGATGTGTGTATGTCTATTTGTGCTGTGTGCATGGCTGTGGGTATGTCCCAGTATCATCATTTGTAAAGGTGACAGCCCTAAAGGTTCTTCATGTAGACTGCTGTGTCATTTGCAATGTCAGCACATACCTGCCGACAGTACTGCACGTCCTACTGCAGTGCATGTCATACCTTCATGCTATCTTGCAGTTGATATTGCTGTTTCCTCACACATGTATCTGTTTCTGTTCATACCACTCCACCTCCTAGAGCAAGTTGCTGGACAAGGCCTTATCTGATAGTGGGACACATAGGGGCAGTATTGGCATGTTGCTCTTACAAACGTAAATAGTTGACACAATAATAGGTTTTGCAGTAGTATGGCTTTTCTGTCAGATTTGGTGTCTTACGCACATGTTTGTCATCATTTTATGTCTTCAGTTATCATGGAAGTGCCAGAATGTTACTGTTACGTGGAACACACCCAACATATGAGGCAGAACTCTGCACATTCATCGTAAATCTGTACAGTTGCGGAGTATGTGTCTGTAACAAAACATCAACTTTCTGACACCAATACACACACTGTATGGTGGCATCACAGGCCACATGCCATTACATTTATATTGCAGGACACACCCACCCAGACAGTTGTATTCCTCACACAGGCCAACAGCTGCTTATCCACACTAATTGGTCTATCATGTGCCATATGTGTGCGCCGGTATTCGCGCTTTCCGTCAGTGGTAGAGCTCACGTACGTGTCTGGGGGACTGGACATTGTTACAGTGACACTGCATGACACCTTGAGGGACACATTGCGTTTGTGTCTATTAACCTTCCACATTGACATTCACAGGGCATATGTTGTCATTCACATTTGTCGGTGTACATGCATGTGACTTGTACATGTTTTCTCATTTGTCCTGATGTCTTTCTTCTCACCTGTCCACCTAGTATCACTAGTTCTGTACATGTATTCTGGACAGGTTACCTTCATACCCCTAACCTGTACACATTATGGGTAAACATCCTGACGTTTGACCTTGTTACATTTGTCATAGTGATGTGCCTTTCTGGTAAATTGCTGGCAAGGCATTATGGACTGTGCGGTAGATAATAGTGACTGACATTTCCATTACATGATTAGTATCACTCATAACATCCATATTCATGGGTACGCCAGTATTCTCACAACGTTCTGACTTTGTCTAGGGTATATCTAATATAGTCCCTATTTGTATTTCATGTACTATGCCTTAGTGCAGCTGTGTTATTCTGACAGTTTGCCAGTTATGGGTACTATCTTGGTCGTACGCATGTCCATCCATGATTATCACCTACATGACACTGATATAGGGCCCTACATATTGCCAAAATGGTTTCCGCAATATCCAGTGGATGGGTTGCCCCATTATTGGGGATATAGGCGTGTGCTATACCCACATCACTCCATGGGCGGCCTACGAAATCCCTGCCAAACAACACCTAGGCCCATATCTGCATACCCATGATTCCCATACCTGACAACCCTCTACAGTACCCATTACACATTTTAATGTGTGCGTTGAAGTGTGGAGACACTTGTATGCACTCCCACTCTCCGGATATCAGTTTGTCGCCATACATTCTATCGACACATGTGTCATCACCCTTGCACCTGATACTGTTGCATGTACAGCTATTTCGTATTTGCTGCAGTCACTTTAAGGCCAATGTCGGTTGACACTACGTATTCCAATTTATGGAGTCCTGCAATGGACACCTATCTGCATGTTTAAAGTGTAGAACTTGCTGGACTGTCACTTTCTGGCCAATGTTTTGAATGCTGCGGTTTATTCACCTTTCCTGCATGTCTGTTTGTCTACCCATATTAGATGTAACGTCGCCTATTTATGTACATATGTCATATCTACGGGACATAAGTCTGTTGTGTATACATATATACATGTACAATCCTCATTTCATAACTTGCTTTGGTTTACGTCTGTGGATTATGTGTATACACATATATCTATATCCATACCATACCTTTCCACTATGCAGATTGTCGCTGAGTGTACAGCTGCTTGCCTCTTTATCTTCGCTGTGTTTTACATAAACCTGTGTCTATCTGGCAATGTAGTGGCATTTCATCTGAGACTTATGGTGGGGATTTCTGGCAAGCAGTTCAGGTTACGACTGCATACCCTTCAGAGAATCCATGCTACTGACACACCCGTTATTCTATCCACTTTCTATGTTTGTTCTGGCACATATCTGGGGTTTGTCCCTATATGTACCGGTAGTTTGCATGGCTTCGTCTGGTTTCATACTTTACGAGGTTAACGGGTTTGAGCCATGTATAACTAACATGGGGGAAACAGCATTTATTTACTATGCTGTGAGCGGATCACACACGCACAGGGGCACTTGCATTTCCTTATTGTAGGTTACATGCGGGCGCGCATACATATCCTTATTGTGGGTTACATATGTTTATTAAGTCTTTGTGGTTACGTAGGCTTTATTACTTGTGACAGTACCAGTACTTATCTGTAATCCCGTTAATGGACGTTTGTGAAACACACGTTCACCTTTCCGTATTTAACTGTCTGTACAGCACAGACGCATTCATTACACTTTCACATTATATGTGCTGTAGTCGTTGTTCAACCGGGACTGCATTCACGTTGGCCGGATGCTGTAACCAGTATACGTTTGGTGTTCTGACTCATTTATATGCATACCCATAGTACATAGCTACATTAACATATGCCTCTCCGTTTCACTTACGTCACAGGCATCCATTCTCCTGCTGGGAAGAATACGGTACTACATGTTACACATTCCCTATTCCCTACTGCTCTGGACCCAAGCTGCATATTTCATCACTGCAGGGATATTCAGAACCCAAAGCCTTATATTCCTGACACATACAGGTCTTTAATTGTCAGGGTGTTCATGTGGTGATCTTGGTTTTGGCTTGTCCGACTGGTGAACGGAACTGCCCTGACCATGTTCAAATGTCAGACAAAGCACATGGACAGGGATTGTACATTTTGAACATTTAATCTGTTTACAGACACAGGTGTTTGGGCACCTGTCCGCAGCTTATGATGTTGGCAATACATAATATGGGTGGGGGTGGTTATGATACATAATCCATGGTGAGTGGTGTTCCCATTCACATTTGACTATTTCCTGTATTCATTCTTATGGGGGTTATTATTTTGCAGTAGTACAGTCAACATATGTGACAGTTTGTGGACCTCTGTAATACTGGGGACTACCCCACATCCTTCACAACATTTCCTGCTTATGTACATACTATTATTCAGTGAACTTTCAAAGCTTGTGTGAGCAGTAATTACATCTGTCCCTATTTGTCCTCCCATCCTTTTGGGCTTTGTCCAGGTTTTGTTGCTGTAATAGGTTGAGAGGTGGTGTCGGTATGTGATTGAATTGAATATATACTGTCGATAATTTGGTGGGGTGTAGGGTTACCACTTGTTCCTCTTTGTGGGGGGAGGTCCCACTTTGGATAGTTGTGTCCTGCGATGACACCTAAGACATGGCAAATGTCCTGTGATTTTAAGACAATAATATATTTCTTATTTTCTGTACTAGTTGCATGATACAGGTATTTTGTATCTGGTACACATAACTATTATTTGGTGTAGCATAAGCTATTCAAATGCTATGGCATGAGCTTTTATCTTGGCATACACGTGAAATTTTGTCCTTTGCCCTGGCCGCGGGTATGTTTTATCCTGCAAATTCTCACATTTCTACAAGGGATGTCCCACCTTGCCATCTGAACAGGTGGCAATCCTAGTGGGGTGACCTGCATGGTGGACAGCTGTTCCATCCTGCGTAGTATGAATTGCATGTCTGTGTAGAAACTGAACAGTACTGTGACTACACATACATGTTTTGTCCAGATGTGTACAGTAATGGACACTGTGGCATGTAAACAACTCTGAGGTTTCAACAGATTACTTATCCCACACGGGATGTACACACATTTTGCCGTAACATTAACGCGCAGGCATTTGGATTTACATACCTGTGATGGGATGTTTACATTCATGGGATACATATTTGCAATCCGGACGCTGCCTAGGACGATACTTCCTACTACATATGGGGAATACTCACTATGTGCAGGTGTACGGATGCACAAGGCTGGTAGCTGGATTTGGTGGACATTCGACATGGGTGCGGGTTATGTGCTATACTGGGTTGTTGTATTGCATATGCATGCATGGGTTCTACTTTGATATCCCGGTTCCGTGTATAGCATCCTATGTGTATGTGGACGGTTACGTTCCTGTTCATGTGTATAGCACATTTTAATATACATATGTTTGTGTGTGTTTGGTATACAGTTTGGACTGTCAGGTTTCTTTACGGTTGTTATATAGCCACAACTGCCCTGCTGTGTACTATCACTACCGCTGTGGAACTGCTGGTGACCATACCCATGGGGCTAGACGTGTTTATTGGCGGCATGCTGACATGATGTGCTTCACTTCCACTGGGTATAACTTCTGACAGTGCAGTACATTACGGACACACAATTTTAAATATCATTTGTTCCATGGACGGAATATTATCTTATGTTGCGTGCATTTCTGTTTGGTTCTCCATTTTGTGTGGCCGGGAACTGTCTTGCATGCTTTGCATATGTTTCATTATCCACGGACACTGATAGGTGCGATTACTATTGCAGGCAGGCTATAATATTCAGCAGTTTAGGTTGCTCATCGCCAGCCGACATTGACACACCTCCGGTCGCAGCTTAGTAACGCCCCATGCACTTGCACACGGTCCTATGCTCGTGGATGTGGTAGCGGCGCACCTTCATTAATATGCATATGGTGCTACTACACCATTTATATGCCGCACGGCTGGTGCAGGCCTTACACCGGCCTTGCGCCAAGCTTCATGAATCCGGGGGTGTATGTATACTATAGCTCATCTGCTGGCTGTACTTGATGCAACTAATTTTTTTTTTTTTTTACTTTTAACATTTACTTGCAAATAGATTATCAGTAACATCTATGCACAATTGTGACATTTTATTATAATTACTAAATAGTGTTGCCTGTAAACATTTTAACAATTATGTTTTAATAACAATAATGCTTTAGAAAAACTCAAGCTACTTATCTTGCAATCAGTCTTGTTGTTTATCTTATCTTTCCAACATTTTCTGCAACTATTCATCTAGTCTATGAAGGTCTGATACACTTGCATTTTAGTTAACCCTTTTAGCATTTTTTTAATCATCTGTTAATACACTTGCGGTATTTTTTATTTATTTATTTAACTGCCCTCCCATTCATTTTACAAAAACTGTTTGACTAATACCATTTGTGATTTTATTTCTTTTTAAAATTCAGAACTTTAACTGTTTGGTATTAAAAACTCTAATGTATATTAGATGAAAAGAAAATACATGCATGTCAGTCTTGTGACTTTAAATCTTTATTTAAGCATGTCAGTCTTGTGACTTTAAATCTTTACTCTTATCAACTGATTTTATTTAATTTTATGCACTAGAACTGTTACATGTAACTATATTTATTTAATTTTTATACACTAGAGCAGTCTTGTTTACCTTTTGAATATGCTAAGAATGGCAGTCATATGCTTTACTTTACTGTAGTACTGATAAATGTCTTGCTTTAACTGAATGGAAGTTTTAAACATTTGAGAATGATTTGTCCAGATTCTACCATTCTACCATGTATGTTTAACCATTTTCAAAACACAAACATATTATAAAATATATTTCTTTTGCACTGATTAGCTGTGTATGCAGGAAGGCAATCTCTGTCAGTTCAGCTAATTTATTTTCTTTATCCTGTAACTGCTGTTGAAGAGTTTAATGTAATGTTGCATGGTCTTTCTGACATTCTTTAGCAACCTGTTCTGCTGAATCTAAAACTCCTATGCACTTTTGGAAAAATGTGTGTATAACTTGACTAAGCTTCCTGTATTCATTGTGTCTGTCTTTTAGAAGTGTATTACATTATTTTGTAGCAAAATGTACTAGAGGTTCTATTGGTTACTGATTTGACTGTTGTTGAAATTCTGAAATAAACCTTTTACATCTGGTGACAGAACATAACTGTCTCACATTTGAATATAATATCAGCATATTAACTTTTTCTGGTTCTTTACCATTACATTTTTTGTCTGAACAGTCTAAACTTTGAATAATGGAATGCACTGTATTTTTATGATATTCTACAGGCAATAAACATTTTTTATACCACACATGATTTTGTTTCAAATAGCAGTCAAATATTATAACCCATTTGCATAATGCCTTACTATTAACTTGCCCTAATAAGGTTTTACATTTGCTAATATGCTGTATATACATTTCATTGTGTTATTATTATTATTATTATTACCTCTATGGTATTCATACTGTATGTAAAACAGAACAATTTTCTTACCAGTCAACAGAGAGGCAGATGACCAAGCTGTTTTACTGTAGATGGTTGAAAAGTCTCTGTAGTCACTTGTGAAGTTGGTACAGCAAAACTAGCAGTTTCAGTCTCACAACTTTGTATTGTACATTTTTTGGAGAATTTATGGCACTGCTCACCTTCCTGCACTGTAGTCTGTCCGGATTCAGATGTCTGATGAACTGTATTGCTACAAACTATAGAAAACTGTAGAAAACTGAAGTACTTCAAATAAACGTTAGTTAATGTGCTTTTACCGGAGTGACCTTATACAAGGCATTACCCACTCGCCCTGTTTTTGGATACAGGCTAGGAGCGGTGTCAGGGTCACCATTGAAAAATGTATTTTAATTTGTGCACTGCTTCTATGCTGTGCTGGATCAAAAGGCTTTAAGACACACAGTCTTGCTGGCTGTTTACTGCTGAATCAGAGACACAGAGCTTTGCATGACTTCATTTGTAGTCTGTTTAAAGCACCAAGCCTTTCAAATTGCACACTGATAAAGAAAAATATTTTGCAGCTATTTCACTATAAGCATAGTTACAGATAACTTATTTTTATAACAAATGACACATACTCTTTCTGTCAGTTTGTATCATATATTTTCAAAGTTTTTCCTTCATTACAGATATGAATGATGACTTCTACATAATATGTCTCTCTCTCTCTCTGTCCCTCTCATATGACTGAATTACTACAGTTGTTATATAGAGTGCTAGTCACACATTACAGATTTTGTTATTTCCTCTTGGTATCTTTTTGGCCTTCTGTGGAAGTCACATAATGTCTGTTTTAGACTTCTACTCTGTCGTGTCAGCAGTTCTGCTGATGTGAAAATGCACAAATGCACGTAATCAGAATAACAGAAGTATGAAAGGAAACATCTGTTTTGCTGTTATTGAAAAAAAACATGTATTGCTAATTTTACAAAAGGATGTCTGTTAATAGATATTTGTTCCGCAAACATGAGAAAATCATGTAATACTTGCTTTCCAATATTTCTTTGTTAGGCTTTTTCTGATGCTGTGAAGAGAAGCCTATCTGTTTTACATATAGTATGAATGCCCATTTTACATTGCTAAACTATATACATATATTGAAGCAAGTGTTTTATTCTATGCTTTATCTTTCAGCATATTTTCAACAGAATTAATTTCAGCCTTATATTCATAATCTCTAACAGTATCTCTCTAGCCCTCTTTAAGAGGAACCTGGACGACTGGATGGGAAACAGAAAATACACCACTGGGATCCACCAGTGTCCCTGCTGGACAGGAGAAAGAGGTGCTGACTTTGAGGGAACATGAGTAAAATTCTTGCCTATGCTTATAAGACCCTCTGGGCCAATAGCCTAATATCATCCTATGAACCTATGAAGCTATAATATTTCACAGTCTCTACATACTCTTGAGTAAAAACTCCTATTTGTTGGTTCCATATCAGAAGGTCACACTGACAAAACAAGAAATAGAATATCAATATAGATGAGACACGCAGAAGTCTAACACAGTTTAATAGATATTATTACTCTCTTTTGGGCTGAGGAATGTAAGCAGAAAATCAATTACTCTGTCTTGTTATTGATGTAGAAGGGGGTATGATGTGAAGAAGTATATCAACTATTTGCTTCAGCAGGGACTACATGAAACCTTTTGATTAATAATTCAGTCTTTATAGCATCTTTATAGTAAGCAACTGATCTTTTTGTTGGCAGCAAAGTAGTACATTTTCATCGTGATTACCGTGCTAATATATGCTGTATTTCACAGAGATTAATGTCACTATAAATCTTTCTGTGACTTCTTGTCAGTATTTGCATCAATTGGGAGACAGAAACTATTCAGAATTCCAGACAAAGGACTTCAGTAAAAGTTTTTATTATGCTTATAATCTTCAATTTAAATTAGGCCAAACTGAATTAGAATATTCAAGAACTGATCTAACAGAAGATATTAAGCATTAGCAAGGAGTTAATTAAGGGGGTCTAGTAGGGCTTTGTATTACTGTTGATATACATGAAAATATTGCTGAATATGATTCTGAGGTAAAAGATAACATTCCCAAAGTTAAGGGTTAATATCCCATTTCTGACTTGTATCCATGGTCTGGGCAGTCTCCTTTTGTATTATAATGCAGAACTTTAAAGCTGCATCATAAATCATTGCCTTTAGCTAGGGGTTATGTCAAGGCTAAAACAGCTGGGCAGTCTTCCAAAGTCTTTAACTCCTTCCACCCATGTACCCAGGGTGCTGTTATCTCAAATTCCTAAAGGAGAAAACAACAGCCTGGCTGCCAAAAACCTTCAGTACTTTCTTACCATCCTCGAGAACAACCCTACAGAACTTCAGAGGATCATAGGTCAGCTTCTATCTTCCACTACTGGCAGACATGTTCCTTTGGAAATTTCCTTCCATATATTTTATTATTTTTAATCTGCTTTTGTTGAGTCCCTTTAAGGATATCAACATTGTTATTTTGGTAAGTTTTTGGGAAATGGCCAAATACTCTAGAAATCAAGAGAAATTTCCTAGGATTTAATATTAAAAGAAAATATATCGCATTATGATCTGATAATGTGAAATTTTAACTAATAATTTATTTTGTAGGTTTACAGGGATGTATTTTCTATCTATTCATGTCAGTGTGTGAAACACATGAGTAATACTGGTAATATAAGGAATCTTTCAAAAGAATAATTTTGAGATTTAAATTTTACTCCACTTTTTATTACCTTATTAGATACCAAGATTCTGCATTCTGTTATTGTGCTAATATCTTTCTTATCTAAAAATACAATTAAATGTCTCCACATAATATTAAACTCACTTTCATTTCATTTAATAAAATTTCTAATTGGTTGTTAACTGCATTTTCTCCAGTTCCTGGGACTCAATACATATTTGCTAATGTGAACATTTTCTTATTCAACTCCAGGATAACTATAGATAACCACCATTTTATATGAGTAATTAGTTAAAACCTTTGGCATACAATTGATAATCTCTTCCACAAAATGAATTGTCCTTCTTTCTCTTCTTTTTTCCTTGAGGAATGCTGCTCCTAACACCCTTTAGTCTTTAATAATAATTTTGATATCCTTGTAGTATGTTTCTAGATAGAAAACTATAGTTACTTATGTTAATAATCATGAATATAAATAGAGCTCTTCATTTATTATCACTGTTAATACCATTAATGTTTACAGATAAACTTTTAGGTATTCATATCTTATTCTAAGTTAAACTTTTTATGTGATAATGCTTAGGTCTGATTCCAAAAAGACCTGCTCTCAGTGTTAAGTATAAATATTAAAATTACTGTCTGGAGTAGAGTTTGCAGGATGATTTTTCATTGTGGATCTGTAGTAGAGAGTAGGGGAACAGGTGGAGGAGACCCTTGGAGAAATGGATATATGCTCTAGAGAAGAGGAATGAAGGTCAAAGCAGAACTAAGACAGAATATATGGAAATGAGAGGGGAGGATAGAAGCATGTGAGGATGCAAGGAGTAGAGGTGGAAGGTGGATGAGCTTAAATACTTGGGGGTCATTAGTTCAGAGTAACGGTGATTGTGGAAGAGAGGTGAAGAAGAGAGTACAGGCAGGATGGAGTGGGTGGAGAAGAGTGTCAGGGAGTGATTGGTGGACAGACGAAAGTACCTGTAAGGAGGCGGAAAGGGAAGGTCCTACAAGAGGGTAGTAGAGACTCAGCTTGCTGCTATATATGGGTTGAGAGACAGTGGCATTGACAAAAAGGCAGGAGTTTGAGCTGATGTGGGTAGAGTTAAAGATGTTAAGATTTGCACTGGCTGTGATGAGGGTGGGACAGGATTAGGAATAAGTATATTAGAGGGTCAGCCCAGGTTGGAAGGTTTGAGACAAAGCCAGAGATGCAAGATTATGTTAGTTTGGACATGTGCTGAGGAGGGATGCTGAGTATATTGGGAAAAAGATGCTATGGATGTAGAAGCTACCAGGTAACAGGAAAAGAGGAAGGCCTAAGATAAGGTTTATGGATGGGTGAGAGAGACATGCAGGTGGTATGGTGTGACAGAACAAGATGCAGAGGACAGGGAAGAAATGGAAACAGATGATTCACTGTGGTGACTCTAATGGGAACAGCCAGCCGGAAGAAGATGATGACTGTCTGGAGTAGTGTACTACTGGTGTTTCTTCTTTATGTAAGTGTACTTACACTGAGATCAGGCTTTTGGATTCTGTCCCCCAGTGCAAACCTGTTTATAGAGAGGCCTTATACCGAAGTAAGTCACTCACATGGAGAGCAAGTATTTTCAATCAGGCAGATGCACACTGAGAGCAATTTTTTGGAATCTGAGCAGGTAAGGCCTATGTATAAATAGGCTTTACAATGGAGACCAGATTCCAAAACATCTGCTCTCATCTCTGTTCTAAGTGTAAGTGCCGTCATTTGCACTGGGATGACAGCTAGTCTTTGAATTGGGGCCTATATTTTCAAGAGACGAAATCTCATCATAATGAACCAATAGGGTTAATACAGTATAAATAAATAGCATTGCACCTCAAAAAATTCAAGTGTCATAAATTATGTTGTGGAAAATTAACTTTTAAGAAATATGAATAACTTACAAGTTAAGACTATAGTTTATTGAAGTTCTTCTTGACATATTCTTCTATCCAGCTGTTTCATATTGCTTTGTCTCATCTGTGTAGTCTCTAAAGCGTTTATAATAATCACTTTAATTCAGGTCAGAGTTTGATTAATATCTTACAAATAAATTAAATTTCCAACCTATAGCTGAAGCTGAGAATCATAACATATGTATCAAATCGGTCACTGAAAAAACTACAAAGGAATTACCACACATAATGTTATAACACTCCTAAAGAATGTCTTCCATTATGGTTATTTATAACATCAACTAAACTTTTCTTATTTTTGCAACAGTTTATATTGCGTTACAAGAGGTTTATGGGCTAAATGAGGTTTGGAACAGACCTTTCAATTTGTCCAGAGACATTCTTTAAGTAAGTTAGATAAATAGAGTAGCAGGAATTAGGAGGATAGGGTTAAATCAGACATGTATGAGGTTTGGGAGGAAATGAGTGCAGGGTGGGGAGGGACTTAAAGCGATTTTAGGCAAGTGTAACTGGTGTAGGAGCTCACATTTCATGATCCCGGCAATTAGTGTGAGTTTATCGCTCAAGACAAGCTGTAGGTATGGCTACGCAGGTATGCCTTGAATTAGCAAATGCTTTAGTAGGGGAAATTATTTTTGCAGTATATATATAAGTATCATTTAGGTACATGGAGCAGCCGTACAGTCCAATACTAGCCCTCATAAAATGTTGGTGTTTTTTTTCTCTCCCGTGGGAGAGCTTAGCTTTGGGATTTAGGGAGGATGTTCACTGCGTTTCACTGTTGCAGTTTATCACTGTAGGGTTCTTCGTATGCTGGCAGGCAGCTCCTCAGTCGGACAGAGTCCCAAAAGCCTAGGTCAGGTGTTGGTTGAAGACGCCTCCCTCCTGACGCCAGTGAGCCAGGGGTACAAAGCTCCAGCCAACACTATTTTCTCCAGTATTTCTTACCACATGGTGCCCGGCAGAAGTAGTTCGCAAGAGCCGGTCAACACTCCTGTGAAAGTTTTGTGTTTCAAACCGAAGACTTCTTCTTCTTCTCAAAGCTTTGGAATTCTAGATTGGGGAAACTTTTTTTCTTGCTCCAGTCCGATGTCAGAAAAAGTTAATAATTGTATTTCATGTGGGAAACAAATAATTATAAGTGATTTTCATTCTCTTACTGTATTCCTTGCCTAGGCCCTGCACTCATGATGTAGCTAGTTGTCAGTTTTGTGCAAGATTTAACCAATGTACTATTAAGAGGTGGTAATGATTTTACCTTTCACTACTTTGAAGACGATTACAGTTTATAAATATGCTCGCCTGATACACATCCCACTACCGGAATTCAGCAAATCGATTTAAGGACAAAGATAGGCTCGAGGTCCAAATCAGACAATCCATTCTCGTGCCAGAGCCAGTTGCCGGTTTGTTGGTCATCAGTGAGGCACTTTCACAGCCTTCCCTCGACGCCCCGCCATTTCAGGAACCGGGGCTTGTTGATACCGACTCCCCATGAGGAGCCCATGAGGTCTCTGGAATTTCAAGGTACTGACCTCCTTCGGATAATGCGTTCCTCAGATGGGTCCAGAGCCACTGTGCAGGTACCAGGCCTCTGTGGGGTTCCTCTAGTGCTTACATACAGCTTCAGGTAAAGATGGCTTCAGTTTTAAAGACAAAGGCAAAGACCCCACTAAGGCAAAGAAACAAGCCCAGGCTCTCTTTGATCAGGGGCTCAGGTCTCTGTAGAAACAAATGCTCAAAAATGGCCGAAGACCTGTTGACTATGATCAGTGTTTTTCCTGACAAAAGACCTAGGGCAAGAGTTAGACTATGAATCTTCTGATCAAGTGTCTATATTCCTCTGTCTCTTTTTCGAACAGGATTGATACTTTCCCTGCTTATGAAGAGTCTGATGCTGAAGATTCCATTCTCCTTCAGCTTCCCTCTCCTGAAGATTACCCTTTGGGGAGACTTTGCATGACATGAGGGAACATTTTCACTGGGAGGGTCAGGGAATATTCTGAATCTAAGAGAAAGCCTCAGGGATTTTCTTCTTCTTCCCCAGCATAGGCTCCTGGCTATTCCCTCTGTTTTGGATATTGTGTATGATGTTTTTGCAGAATCTAGTCTCAACTCCTGATTCTTTTTCCTCTGGCTCCTGTTAAACCGTGAGCAGATACTATAGGGTCCCTAACTCTCACAAATTCCTTTTTAAAAAATCCTACAGCCGATCCAGAAACCATATATTTCAGGGTCCTAAGGTATGTTATAGGCTGCCACTGCTAAGAACCCTATCTCTCTGACAGGGATTCCCAGAGCTTGGAGAGATGGGGCAAAAAAAGTGTACCTCTCAGCAACTTTTATCTATTAGAGCTTTTGAATTGTCAATTTCATATGTTGAAATATCAGCAGTAATTTTTGTCTGTGTTGAAACAAAAGATGTTGGCTGTTTCTGCTTTGTGCCGAAAATAAGGAATTTCAAGATTTGTTGCATGCTACTGAGCCAAAATGGCGAAGCATACCTTACACTGTGGTTTTGAGTCTCTTTTGGAGTACCTCTTGCAGGGCAGCAGAAGCTACTGGCAGCAGTCATTAGAAGACATGCTTGGTTAGCGAATGAACAAAAATTCTGCCTGATCAGGTTAAAAGCAAAAGTTGCTCGATGTTCCTATTCAACATACGTGTTTTGTTTGGGGGCTAAGGCTGACAGATGTTTTGTAAAGAAAATGAAGATAAGGCAAAATCTATGCAAACAGTTAAGTGATTTTTACAGGCTACAGCCATACCTAGGATTCAGTAGGAATTGGCCACAAAAATTGGTCCTTTCCCAGCTTGACAGGCCTCAAAGGGGCAGGTATGCAGATGTCCCAGAGGGAGGGCCCAGACATGACCTCTTATAGACCCAGACATTGGAAAGTCTTCTCACCCCAAGGGAGGAGAGGAAAGGTCGCGAACCTTATAGAAAAACAGACTCAATGACTCTCCTGTGTAGCTCCAGACTCCCTCACTCCTGGAAGCACCTCTGGGAGGAAAAACTTTCTTTTCATCAAATTGGGACTTTGGCATAACCCAAGACAAGTGTTCAGGACGTAGTCTTATGTTGCTAAATTTCACTTTCACACCTATTAAACCACACAGATGGGTCAGATCTGCCAAAAATCAATGGGCAGAGGCACTAAACAAGTGAGGTCCCCTCATGGCTATGAGGGCTACAGCAGAATTGGTCTCCAAGTTCAGAGACAGGGCAAGGTTTCCTTTTATTCAAGACTCTTTCTAGTACCCAGAAAGGAAAATTCATGGAGACCTATCCTGGATCTTTCAATCTTAAACACTTATGACATATAGTTGTTAACACCTGACCACTGTGTATGCATTATGTCAGCATCGTCCGTAACAGCGGCCGCGATAGTGTACAGTTAGCACATGGCATGATAGGATGGTGTGTCACACAACTGTGAGCCACCCCCCTGCACACATACATCTAGACAGGTGGCTCACCATGTTACGTACACACATCCTCCATAATGCTGTTTGTATGTCACCGTGATACAGATGTCAATGATGGGTCTGCATTGTGTCTGCATGTCGTAGGTAGGTGCAACTATGTTACGGACATCAGCCACTGCACATGCATGTTTGCTGCATGCACAGTACAGATGTCATGTGTCTCCTGTTGCCATGTTTGTATGCACTGCTATTGTTGGACATGTGTGTTGACATACATGACACATGGACTGCAGTATGATATCATGGGTGTCACAGGCAACCAGTACAGGGTATGTGTCCTGGTCAACACTGCTACCCCCTGTAGAGTGAGCATTCAACAGACATGGGCCCACCTTCACCGCATGTAGAATTGATTGGGCCAGTGTTATGCACGAGGTACATCAAAGGCCATGTATGTATGTGTTGTGTGTGCAGTCCATGCACACATCCACACAATCACATGTACGATGGACCCAGATGTGTGTTGATTGCGTACAGCAACAGTCAGATGTCACAGCTGTGTAAGGGCCATGGTATGTCATGAGCCTAATCTTCATGTATACTGGCATCGTTGCAATGCATAACACCTGTTGGATCCCTATTGGTATCGTGTGTACTCTGCACAGCTGGTGTACACCACTGTACAGCCCAGTGGTCATGTGCAACATGGTTTTGTGGGGACGTAAGGCTGTGTAGTGCTTCACTAACGACATGGTGCTGACTTGACAGCTACAGTGTACACTGCAGTGTGCGGTGTGACCTGCACCTGTGACAGCTGCGATGGAAGCTGTGTGTACAGGTCACTGCATGTGTGACCGCCCTGTGCGTGAGGGCAGTTATACCTTACTGTGCCCTTCTGTGTGTAAACTCCATCTGCATGCAAGATTGCCCTTGCAACTGCTAGTGTGTGAGCATGCCCAGTATGCCGCTGTGTAGATGGACACAGTACATTCCACACTGCTCCTCCATAATTAGACTCCATGTGCACGCAAGATGGCCTTTACAACAGCTGTGTGAGCATGCCCAGTACGCCATTGTGTAGATGGACACACAATGCATTCCACACTGCCCTCCGTGATTAGACTCCGTGGTGCATGCAAGATGGTCCTTTGCAACAGCTAAGTGTGTGAGCATGCCCAGTATGCCGCTGTAGATGGACACAGTACATTCCACACTGGCTCTCGGATTAGACTCCGGTGCATGCAAGATGGTCCTTGCAACAGCTAAGTGTGTGAGCATGCCCAGTATGCTGCTGTGTAGATGGACACAGTACATTCCACACTGCTCCTCCGCGATTAGACTGTGCATGCAAGATGGCCCTTTGCAACAGCTATGTGTGTGAGCAAGCCCAGTATGCCGTTGTGTAGATGGACACACAGTACATTCCACACTGTGCCCTCCGTGATTAGACTCGTGTGCATGCAAGATGGCCCTTTGCAACAGCTAAGTGTGTGAGCATGCCCAGTACGCTGTGTAGATGGACACACAGTACATTCCACACCGCGCCCGTGATTAGACTCCGTGGTGCATGCAAGATGGCCCTTTGCAACAGCTAAGTGTGTGAGCATGCCCAGTACGCTTGTTGTAGATGGACACACAGTACATTCCACACTCACCTCCGGATTAGGCCTCGTGGTGCATGCAAGATGGCCCTTTGCAACAGCTAAGTGTGTGAGCATGCCCAGTACGCCGCTAGGTAGATGGACACACAGTACATTCCACACTGCACCCTCCATGATTAGACTCCGCGGTGCATGCAAGATGGCCCTTTGCAACAGCTATGTGTGTGAGCATGCCCAGTACGCCATTGTGTAGATGGACACACAGTACATTCCAAACAGACGTGGATACTAAGCGTGGCATGGCCATTGACATCCTGTATAGCCATGGTGGTCATCCAGGCACCAGATGTCCAATTTCAATGTCACGATGGATACCTACATTGAACACACTTGTTGCTCTCTCAAAGGGTGTACTGTCTGTGGCGCATCCCATATCTATTCAGTGCTTGTTGTGCCCGTAGATATTTAGTTGGCTCCATTGACAGCACTGGCTGTTTGTGCACGCCTACCTTGGGACGGTAATATGCTTTCAGACCGCTTCACTCTCTAAACATTCCCTATCGGGCATCTTTGCCTTTGCGGATGATGTCACCCACCTAGAAGTATGCCTCTGAGAGTGCTGTGTTCAGTAATCTTGGTAGTGCGTTCTGTAAATGTGTAATGCTGTAGTGAGTTAGAGTATGTAGGTGTGTGTTCAACTCCCAGCCCTTCCAAGTGTGTGTGTGTGTGTGTGTGTGTGTGTGTGTGTGTGTGTGTGCATGTGTTTCCAGCTGCCTGGGGACACAGTAATGCTTTTAGATGCCTCACAACACATACATTCCCTATCGGCGTGTTTGCCTTAGCGGATGATGTCACCCACTTAGAAGTATGCCTCTGAGAATGCTGTGTTCAGTAATCTTGGTAGCGCGTTCTGTAAATGCGTAATGCTGTAGTGTGTTAGAGTAAGTAGGTGTGTGTTCAGCTCCCGGCCCTTCCAAGTGTGTGTGTGTGTGTGCGTGTTTCCAGCTGCCTGGGGACACAGTAATGCTTTTAGATGCCTCACAACACATACATTCCCTATCGGCGTCTTTGCCTTTGTGGATGATGTCACCAACCTAGAAGTATGCCTCTGAGAGTGTTGTGTTCAGTAATCTAGGTAGCGCTTTCTGTAAATGCGTACGCTGTAGTGTGTTAGAGTAGGTAAGTGTGTGTTCAACTCCCGGCCTTTCCAAGTGTGTGTGTGTGTGTGTGTGTGTGTGCATGCATGTGTTACCAGCTGCCTAGGGACACAGTAATGCTTTTAGATGCCTCACAACACATACATTCCCTATCGGCTTTCCCTTTATGGATGATGTCACCCACCTAGAAGTATGCCTCTGAGAGTGCTGTGTTCAGTAATCTCAGTAGCGGGCTCTGTAAATGTAATGCTGTAGTGTGTTAGAGTAGATAGGTGTGTGTTCAACTCCCAGCCCTTCCAAGTGTGTGTATGCAGGTTTCCAGCTGCCTGGAGACACAGTAATGCTTTTAGATGCCTCACAACACATACATTCCCTATCGGCATCTTTTGCCTTTGTGGATGATGTCACCCACCTAGAAGTATGCCTCTGGGAGTGCTGTGGTCAGTAGTCTTGGTAGCGCATTCTGTAAATGCCATGCTGCAGTGTGATAGGGTAGTTAGGTGTAGGTTCAATTCCCAGGCCTGCCAGATGTGTATGTGTGCATGCTCCCGTCCAACTGGGGACTCAGGTTATGCTTTTAGATGCTTTGCAATACAGACGATCCTGCTGCCATCTTTGTCTTTTATGGATGCTGACACGCACCTAGTAGAATGCCTGTGTGTCTGCTGTGTTTAGTAGTCTCGTAGCGCATTCTGTAAATGCATCATGCTGTAGTGTGATAGGGTAGTCATGTGTAGGTTCAATTACCAGCCCTGCCACATATGTGTATGTCTGTATCTCTCTCTCTATATATATATCTATTTTCTGCCCATAACCCTGCTCTTGCATGGGCAGCTGACTGTTTTATGTATCGCGATGTTTGCATAGCTTTCACATACCAATGGGGTATGTTGCAACTCCCAACATTGTCCATGCAACGTCCATGTTACGGGCAGTGTTACACGCCCTTACAGGCATTTGCTGTATATCTTGGCAGACATCTATCCTTGCTGTACTCTCACTGTACTCGTACACGCCGGAGGCTTCATGTATCATGGCCTAGTTTTGATGTGTGTATGTCTATTTGTGCTGTGTGCATGGCTGTGGGTATGTCCCAGTATCATCATTTGTAAAGGTGACAGCCCTAAAGGTTCTTCATGTAGACTGCTGTGTCATTTGCAATGTCAGCACATACCTGCCAACAGTACTGCACGTCCTACTGCAGTGCATGTCATACCTTCTGCGTTATCTTGCAGTTGATATTGCTGTTTCCTCACACATGTATCTGTTTCTGTTCATACCACTCCACCTCCTAGAGCAAGTTGCTGGACAAGGCCTTATCTGATAGTGGGACACATAGGGGCAGTATTGGCATGTTGCTCTTACAAACGTAAATAGTTGACACAATAATAGGTTTTGCAGTAGTATGGCTTTTCTGTCAGATTTGGTGTCTTACGCACATGTTTGTCATCATTTTATGTCTTCAGTTATCATGGAAGTGCCAGAATGTTACTGTTACGTGGAACACACCCAACATATGAGGCAGAACTCTGCACATTCATCGTAAATCTGTACAGTTATGAGTATGTGTCTGTAACAAAACATCAACTTTCTGACACCAATACACACACTGTATGGTGGCATCACAGGCCACATGCCATTACATTTATATTGCAGGACACACCCACCCAGACAGTTGTATTCCTCACACAGGCCAACAGCTGCTTATCCACACTAATTGGTCTATCATGTGCCATATGTGTGCGCCTCGGTATTCAAGGCTTTCCGTCAGTGGTAGAGCTCACGACGTGTCTGGGGGACTGGACATTGTTACAGTGACACTGCATGACACCTTGAGGGACACATTGCGTTTGTGTCTATTAACCTTCCACATTGACATTCACAGGGCATATGTTGTCATTCACATTTGTCGGTGTACATGCATGTGACTTGTACATGTTTTCTCATTTGTCCTGATGTCTTTCTTCTCACCTGTCCACCTAGTATCACTAGTTCTGTACATGTATTCTGGACAGGTTACCTTCATACCCCTAACCTGTACACATTATGGGTAAACATCCTGACGTTTGACCTTGTTACATTTGTCATAGTGATGTGCCTTTCTGGTAAATTGCTGGCAAGGCATTATGGACTGTGTAGATAATAGTGACTGACATTTCCATTACATGATTAGTATCACTCATAACATCCATATTCATGGGTACGCCAGTATTCTCACAACGCTCTGACTTTGTCTAGGTATATCTAATATAGTCCCTATTTGTATTTCATGTACTATGCCTTAGTGCAGCTGTGTTATTCTGACAGTTTGCCAGTTATGGGTACTATCTTGGTCGTGACGATGTCCATCCATGATTATCACCTACATGACACTGATATAGGGCCCTACATATTGCCAAAATGGTTTCCGCAATATCCAGTGGATGGGTTGCCCCATTATTGGGGATATAGGCGTGTGCTATACCCACATCACTCCAGCAGGCTGCCTACGAAATCCCTGCCAAACAACACCTAGGCCCAGATCTGCTTACCCATGATACCCACACCTGCAAACCCTCTACAGTAACCATTACACATTTTAATGTGTGCATTGAAGTGTGGAGACACTTGTATGCACTCCCACTCTCCGGATATCAGTTTGTGCCATACATTCTATCAACACATGTGTCATCACCCTTGCACCTGATACTGTTGCATGTACAGCTATTTCGTATTTGCTGCAGTCACTTCTTTTGCGTCAATGTCGGTTGACACTACGATTCCAATTTATGGAGTCCTGCAATGGACACCTATCTGCATGTTTAAAGTGTAGAACTTGCTGGACTGTCACTTTCTGGCCAATGTTTTTGAATGCTGCGGTTTATTCACCTTTCCTGCATGTCTGTTTGTCTACCCATATTAGATGTAACGTCAGCCTATTTATGTACATATGTCATATCTACGGACATAAGTCTGTTGTGTATACATATATACATGTACAATCCTCATTTCATAACTTGCTTTGGTTTACGTCTGTGGATTATGTGTATACACATATATCTATATCCATACCATACCTTTCCACTATGCAGATTGTCGCTGAGTGTACAGCTGCTTGCCTCTTTATCTTCGCTGTGTTTTACATAAACCTGTGTCTATCTGGCAATGTAGTGGCATTTCATCTGAGACTTATGGTGGGGATTTCTGGCAAGCAGTTCAGGTTACGACTGCATACCCTTCAGAGAATCCATGCTACTGACACACCCGCTATTCTATCCACTTTCTATGTTTGTTCTGGCACATATCTGGGGTTTGTCCCTATATGTACCGATAGTTTGCATGGCTTCGCCTGGTTTCATACTTTACGAGGTTAACGGGTTTGAGCCATGTATAACTAACATGGGGGAAACAGCATTTATTTACTATGCTGTGAGCGGATCACACACGCACAGGGGCACTTGCATTTCCTTATTGTAGGTTACATGGCTGCAAGATACATATCCTTATTGTGGGTTACATATGTTTATTAAGTCTTTGTGGTTACGTAGGCTTTATTACTTGTGACAGTACCAGTACTTATCTGTAATCCCGTTAATGGACGTTTGTGAAACACACGTTCACCTTTCCGTATTTAACTGTCTGTACAGCACAGACGCATTCATTACACTTTCACATTATATGTGCTGTAGTCGTTGTTCAACCGACTGCATTCACGCTAATGGATGCTGTAACCAGTATACGTTTGGTGTTCTGACTCATTTATATGCATACCCATAGTACATAGCTACATTAACATATGCCTCTCCGTTTCACTTACGTCACAGGCATCCATTCTCCTGCTGGGAAGAATACGGTACTACATGTTACACATTCCCTATTCCCTACTGCTCTGGACCCAAGCTGCATATTTCATCACTGCAGGGATATTCAGAACCCAAAGCCTTATATTCTGACACATACAGGTCTTTAATTGTCAGGGTGTTCATGTGGTGATCTTGGTTTTGGCTTGTCCGACTGGTGAACGGAACTGCCCTGACCATGTTCAAATGTCAGACAAAGCACATGGACAGGGATTGTACATTTTGAACATTTAATCTGTTTACAGACACAGGTGTTTGGGCACCTGTCCGCAGCTTATGATGTTGGCAATACATAATATGGGTGGGGGTGGTTATGATACATAATCCATGGTGAGTGGTGTTCCCATTCACATTTGACTATTTCCTGTATTCATTCTTATGGGGGTTATTATTTTGCAGTAGTACAGTCAACATATGTGACAGTTTGTGGACCTCTGTAATACTGGGGACTACCCCACATCCTTCACAACATTTCCTGCTTATGTACATACTATTATTCAGTGAACTTTCAAAGCTTGTGTGAGCAGTAATTACATCTGTCCCTATTTGTCCTCCCATCCTTTTGGGCTTTGTCCAGGTTTTGTTGCTGTAATAGGTTGAGAGGTGGTGTCGGTATGTGATTGAATTGAATATATACTGTCGATAATTTGGTGGGGTGTAGGGTTACCACTTGTTCCTCTTTGTGGGGGGAGGTCCCACTTTGGATAGTTGTGTCCCATGATGACACCTAAGACATGGCAAATGTCCTGTGATTTTAAGACAATAATATATTTCTTATTTTCTGTACTAGTTGCATGATACAGGTATTTTGTATCTGGTACACATAACTATTATTTGGTGTAGCATAAGCTATTCAAATGCTATGGCATGAGCTTTTATCTTGGCATACACGTGAAATTTTGTCCTTTGCCCTGGCCGCGGGTATGTTTTATCCTGCAAATTCTCACATTTCTACAAGGGATGTCCCACCTTGGCCATCTGAACAGGTGGCAACCCTAGTGGGGTGACCTGCATGGTGGACAGCTGTTCCATCCTGCGTAGTATGAATTGCATGTCTGTGTAGAAACTGAACAGTACTGTGACTACACATACATGTTTTGTCCAGATGTGTACAGTAATGGACACTGTGGCATGTAAACAACTCTGAGGTTTCAACAGATTACTTATCCCACACGGGATGTACACACATTTTGCCGTAACATTAACGCGCAGGCATTTGGATTTACATACCTGTGATGGGATGTTTACATTCATGGGATACATATTTGCAATCCGGACGCTGCCTAGGACGATACTTCCTACTACATATGGGGAATACTCACTATGTGCAGGTGTACGGATGCACAAGGCTGGTAGCTGGATTTGGTGGACATTCGGACATGGGTGCGGGTTATGTGCTATACTGGGGTTGTTGCGTATTGCATATGCATGCATGGGTTCTACTTTTGGATATCCCGGTTCCGTGTATAGCATCCTATGTGTATGTGACGGTTACGTTCCTGTTCATGTGTATAGCACATTTTAATATACATATGTTTGTGTGTGTTTGGTATACAGTTTGGACTGTCAGGTTTCTTTACGGTTGTTATATAGCCACAACTGCCCTGCTGTGTACTATCACTACCGCTGTGGAACTGCTGGTGACCATACCCATGGGGCTAGACGTGTTTATTGGCGGCATGCTGACATGATGTGCTTCACTTCCACTGGGTATAACTTCTGACAGTGCAGTACATTACGGACACACAATTTTAAATATCATTTGTTCCATGGACGGAATATTATCTTATGTTGCGTGCATTTCTGTTTGGTTCTCCATTTTGTGTGGCCGGGAACTGTCTTGCATGCTTTGCATATGTTTCATTATCCACGGACACTGATAGGTGCGATTACTATTGCAGGCAGGCTATAATATTCAGCAGTTTAGGTTGCTCATCGCCAGCCGACATTGACACACCTCCGGTCGCAGCTTAGTAACGCCCCATGCACTTGCACACGTGTCCTATGCTCGTGGATGTGGTAGCGGCGCACCTTCATTAATATGCATATGGTGCTACTACACCATTTATATGCCGCACGGCTGGTGCAGGCCTTACACCGGCCTTGCGCCAAGCTTCATGAATCCGGGGGTGTATGTATACTATAGCTCATCTGCTGGCTGTACTTGATGCAACTAATTTTTTTTTTTTTTTACTTTTAACATTTACTTGCAAATAGATTATCAGTAACATCTATGCACAATTGTGACATTTTATTATAATTACTAAATAGTGTTGCCTGTAAACATTTTAACAATTATGTTTTAATAACAATAATGCTTTAGAAAAACTCAAGCTACTTATCTTGCAATCAGTCTTGTTGTTTATCTTATCTTTCCAACATTTTCTGCAACTATTCATCTAGTCTATGAAGGTCTGATACACTTGCATTTTAGTTAACCCTTTTAGCATTTTTTTAATCATCTGTTAATACACTTATGTATTTTTATTTATTTATTTAACTGCCCTCCCATTCATTTTACAAAAACTGTTTGACTAATACCATTTGTGATTTTATTTCTTTTTAAAATTCAGAACTTTAACTGTTTGGTATTAAAAACTCTAATGTATATTAGATGAAAAGAAAATACATGCATGTCAGTCTTGTGACTTTAAATCTTTATTTAAGCATGTCAGTCTTGTGACTTTAAATCTTTACTCTTATCAACTGATTTTATTTAATTTTATGCACTAGAACTGTTACATGTAACTATATTTATTTAATTTTTATACACTAGAGCAGTCTTGTTTACCTTTTGAATATGCTAAGAATGGCAGTCATATGCTTTACTTTACTGTAGTACTGATAAATGTCTTGCTTTAACTGAATGGAAGTTTTAAACATTTGAGAATGATTTGTCCAGATTCTACCATTCTACCATGTATGTTTAACCATTTTCAAAACACAAACATATTATAAAATATATTTCTTTTGCACTGATTAGCTGTGTATGCAGGAAGGCAATCTCTGTCAGTTCAGCTAATTTATTTTCTTTATCCTGTAACTGCTGTTGAAGAGTTTAATGTAATGTTGCATGGTCTTTCTGACATTCTTTAGCAACCTGTTCTGCTGAATCTAAAACTCCTATGCACTTTTGGAAAAATGTGTGTATAACTTGACTAAGCTTCCTGTATTCATTGTGTCTGTCTTTTAGAAGTGTATTACATTATTTTGTAGCAAAATGTACTAGAGGTTCTATTGGTTACTGATTTGACTGTTGTTGAAATTCTGAAATAAACCTTTTACATCTGGTGACAGAACATAACTGTCTCACATTTGAATATAATATCAGCATATTAACTTTTTCTGGTTCTTTACCATTACATTTTTTGTCTGAACAGTCTAAACTTTGAATAATGGAATGCACTGTATTTTTATGATATTCTACAGGCAATAAACATTTTTTATACCACACATGATTTTGTTTCAAATAGCAGTCAAATATTATAACCCATTTGCATAATGCCTTACTATTAACTTGCCCTAATAAGGTTTTACATTTGCTAATATGCTGTATATACATTTCATTGTGTTATTATTATTATTATTATTACCTCTATGGTATTCATACTGTATGTAAAACAGAACAATTTTCTTACCAGTCAACAGAGAGGCAGATGACCAAGCTGTTTTACTGTAGATGGTTGAAAAGTCTCTGTAGTCACTTGTGAAGTTGGTACAGCAAAACTAGCAGTTTCAGTCTCACAACTTTGTATTGTACATTTTTTGGAGAATTTATGGCACTGCTCACCTTCCTGCACTGTAGTCTGTCCGGATTCAGATGTCTGATGAACTGTATTGCTACAAACTATAGAAAACTGTAGAAAACTGAAGTACTTCAAATAAACGTTAGTTAATGTGCTTTTACCGGAGTGACCTTATACAAGGCATTACCCACTCGCCCTGTTTTTGGATACAGGCTAGGAGCGGTGTCAGGGTCACCATTGAAAAATGTATTTTAATTTGTGCACTGCTTCTATGCTGTGCTGGATCAAAAGGCTTCTTAAGACACACAGTCTTGCTGGCTGTTTACTGCTGAATCAGAGACACAGAGCTTTGCATGACTTCATTTGTAGTCTGTTTAAAGCACCAAGCCTTTCAAATTGCACACTGATAAAGAAAAATATTTTGCAGCTATTTCACTATAAGCATAGTTACAGATAACTTATTTTTATAACAAATGACACATACTCTTTCTGTCAGTTTGTATCATATATTTTCAAAGTTTTCCTTCATTACAGATATGAATGATGACTTCTACATAATATGTCTCTCTCTCCCTCTCTCTCTGTCCCTCTCTCATATGACTGAATTACTACAGTTGTTATATAGAGTGCTAGTCACGCACATAGATTTTGTTATTTCCTCTTGGTATCTTTTTTGGCCTTCTGTGGGAAGTCACATAATGTCTGTTTTTAGACTTCTCTACTGTCGTGTCAGCAGTTCTGCTGATGTGAAAATGCACAAATGCACGTAATCAGAATAACAGAAGTATGAAAGGAAACATCTGTTTTGCTGTTATTGAAAAAAAACATGTATTGCTAATTTTACAAAAAGGATGTCTGTTAATAGATATTTGTTCCGCAAACATGAGAAAATCATGTAATACTTGCTTTCCAATATTTCTTTGTTAGGCTTTTTCTGATGCTGTGAAGAGAAGCCTATCTGTTTTACATATAGTATGAATGCCCATTTTACATTGCTAAACTATATACATATATTGAAGCAAGTGTTTTATTCTATGCTTTATCTTTCAGCATATTTTCAACAGAATTAATTTCAGCCTTATATTCATAATCTCTAACAGTATCTCTCTAGCCCTCTTTAAGAGGAACCTGGACGACTGGATGGGAAACAGAAAATACACCACTGGGATCCACCAGTGTCCCTGCTGGACAGGAGAAAGAGGTGCTGACTTTGAGGGAACATGAGTAAAATTCTTGCCTATGCTTATAAGACCCTCTGGGCCAATAGCCTAATATCATCCTATGAACCTATGAAGCTATAATATTTCACAGTCTCTACATACTCTTGAGTAAAAACTCCTATTTGTTGGTTCCATATCAGAAGGTCACACTGACAAAACAAGAAATAGAATATCAATATAGATGAGACACGCAGAAGTCTAACACAGTTTAATAGATATTATTACTCTCTTTTGGGCTGAGGAATGTAAGCAGAAAATCAATTACTCTGTCTTGTTATTGATGTAGAAGGGGGTATGATGTGAAGAAGTATATCAACTATTTGCTTCAGCAGGGACTACATGAAACCTTTTGATTAATAATTCAGTCTTTATAGCATCTTTATAGTAAGCAACTGATCTTTTTGTTGGCAGCAAAGTAGTACATTTTCATCGTGATTACCGTGCTAATATATGCTGTATTTCACAGAGATTAATGTCACTATAAATCTTTCTGTGACTTCTTGTCAGTATTTGCATCAATTGGGAGACAGAAACTATTCAGAATTCCAGACAAAGGACTTCAGTAAAAGTTTTTATTATGCTTATAATCTTCAATTTAAATTAGGCCAAACTGAATTAGAATATTCAAGAACTGATCTAACAGAAGATATTAAGCATTAGCAAGGAGTTAATTAAGGGGGTCTAGTAGGGCTTTGTATTACTGTTGATATACATGAAAATATTGCTGAATATGATTCTGGAGGTAAAAGATAACATTCCCAAAGTTAAGGGTTAATATCCCATTTCTGACTTGTATCCATGGTCTGGGCAGTCTCCTTTTTGTATTATAATGCAGAACTTTAAAGCTGCATCATAAATCATTGCCTTTAGCTAGGGGTTATGTCAAGGCTAAAACAGCTGGGCAGTCTTCCAAAGTCTTTAACTCCTTCCACCCATGTACCCAGGGTGCTGTTATCTCAAATTCCTAAAGGAGAAAACAACAGCCTGGCTGCCAAAAACCTTCAGTACTTTCTTACCATCCTCGAGAACAACCCTACAGAACTTCAGAGGATCATAGGTCAGCTTCTATCTTCCACTACTGGCAGACATGTTCCCTTTGGAAATTTCCTTCCATATATTTTATTATTTTTAATCTGCTTTTGTTGAGTCCCTTTAAGGATATCAACATTGTTATTTTGGTAAGTTTTTGGGAAATGGCCAAATACTCTAGAAATCAAGAGAAATTTCCTAGGATTTAATATTAAAAGAAAATATATCGCATTATGATCTGATAATGTGAAATTTTAACTAATAATTTATTTTGTAGGTTTACAGGGATGTATTTTCTATCTATTCATGTCAGTGTGTGAAACACATGAGTAATACTGGTAATATAAGGAATCTTTTCAAAAGAATAACTTTGAGATTTAAATTCTTACTCCACTTTTTATTACCTTATTAGATACCAAGATTCTGCATTCTGTTATTGTGCTAATATCTTTCTTATCTAAAATACAATTAAATGTCTCCACATAATATTAAACTCACTTTCATTTCATTTAATAAAATTTCTAATTGGTTGTTAACTGCATTTTCTCCAGTTCCTGGGACCTAATACATATTTGCTAATGTGAACATTTTCTTATTCAACTCCAGGATAACTATAGATAACCACCATTTTTATATGAGTAATTAGTTAAAACCTTTGGCATAATTGATAATCTCTTCCACAAATGAATTGTCCTTCTCTTCTTTTTTCCTTGAGGAATGCTGCTCCTAACACCCTTTAGTCTTTAATAATAATTTTGACATCCTTGTAGTATGTTTCTAGATAGAAAACTATAGTTACGATGTTAATAATCATGAATATAAATAGAGCTCTTCATTTATTATCACTGTTAATACCATTAATGTTTACAGATAAACTTTTAGGTATTCATATCTTATTCTAAGTTAAACTTTTTTATGTGATAATGCTTAGGGTCTGATTCCAAAAGACCTGCTCTCAGTGTTAAGTATAAATATTAAAAATTACTGTCTGGAGTAGAGTTTGCAGATGACATTGTGATCTGTAGTGAGAGTAGGGAACAGGTGGAGGAGACCCTGGAGAAATGGATATATGCTCTAGAGAGAAGAGGAATGAAGGTCAGCAGGACTAAGACAGAATATATATGTGTGAATGAGAGGGAGGATAGAAGTATGTGAGGATGCAAGGAGTAGAGGTGGCGAAGGTGGATGAGTTTAAATACTTGGGGTCATTAGTTCAGAGTAACGGTGATTGTGGAAGAGAGGTGAAGAAGAGAGTACAGGCAGGATGGAGTGGGTGGAGAAGAGTGTCAGGAGTGATTTGTGACAGACGAGTACCTGTAAGAGTGAAAGGGAAGGTCTACAAGAGGGTAGTGAGACCAGCTATGTTATATGGGTTGGAGACAGTGGCATTGACAAAAAGGCAGGAGTTTGAGCTGGATGTGGCAGAGTTAAAGATGTTAAGATTTGCACTGGCTGTGATGAGGGTGGACAGGATTAGGAATAAGTATATTAGAGGGTCAGCCCAGGTTGGAAGGTTTGGAGACAAAGCCAGAGATGCAAGATTATGTTAGTTTGGACATGTGCTGAGGAGGGATGCTGAGTATATTGGGAAAAAGATGCTAAGGATGAAGCTACCAGGTAACAGGAAAAGAGGAAGGCCTAAGATAAGGTTTATGGATGTGGTGAGAGAGGACATGCAGGTGGTTGGTGTGACAGAACAAGATGCAGAGGACAGGAAGAAATGGAAACAGATGATCCACTGTGGTGACCTCTAATGGGAACAGCCGGAAGAAGATGATGACTGTCTGGAGTAGTGTACTACTGGTGTTTTCTTCTTTAAGTGTAAGTGACTTACACTGAGATCAGGCTTTTGGATTCTGTCCCCCAGTGCAAACCTGTTTATAGAGAGGCCTTATACCGAAGTAAGTCACTCACATGGAGAGCAAGTATTTTCGAATCAGGGCAGATGCACACTGAGAGCAATTCTTTTGGAATCTGAGCAGGTAAGGCCTATGTATAAATAGGCTTACAATGGAGACCAGATTCCAAAACATCTGCTCTCATCCTGTTCTAAGTGTAAGTGGTCATTTGCACTGACAGCTAGTCTTTTGGAATTGGGGGGCCTATATCTTCAAGACGAAATCTCATCATAATGAACTAATAGGTTAATACAGTATAAATAAATATAATTGCACTCAAAAATTCATGTGTCATAAATTATGTTAGAAAATTAACTTTAAGAATATGAATAACTTACAAGTTAAGACTATAGTTTATTGAAGTTCTTTCTTGACATATTCTTCTATCCAGCTGCTTCATATTGCTTTGTCTCATCTGTGTAGTCTCTCTAAAGGTTTATAATAATCACTTTAATTCAGTCAGAGTTTGATTAATACGACAAATAAATTAAATTTCCAACCTATAGCTGAAGCTGAGAATCATAACATATGTATCAAATCATCACTGAAAAACTACAAGGAATTACCACACATAATGTTATAACACTCCTAAAGAATGTCTTCCATTATGGTTATTTATAACATCAACTAAACTTTCTTATTTTTGCAACAGTTTATATGTTGCGTTGAGGTTTATAATAAATGAGGTTTGGAACAGACCAATTTGTCCAGAGACATCTTTAAGTGGGGTTAGATAAATAGAGTAGCAGGAATTAGGAGGATAGGGTTAAATCAGAATGTATGAGGTTTGGGAGGAAATGAGGCAGGGGTAGGGAGGGACTTAAAGGATTTTAGGCAAGTGTAACTGGTGTAGGAGTCACATTTTGGCGTGAACTTACTAGTGTGAGTTTACGTTCAAGACAAGCTGTAGGCATGGCTGGTGCAGGTATGCCTTGAATTAGCAATGTTTAGTAGGGGAAATTATTTTGCAGTATATATATAAGTATCATTTAGGTATGGAGCAGCTGTATAGTCCAATACTAGCCTCATAAAATGTTGGTGTTTTTTTTTCTCTCCCTGTGGGAGAGCTAGCTTGGGATTTAGGGAGGATGTTCATCATGTTTCACTGTTGCAGTCATCACTGTAGGGTTCTTCGTGCTGGCAGGCAGCCCTCAGTCGGACAGAGTCCCAAAGTCTGGGTCAGGTGTTGGCTGAAGACGCTCCCTCCCTGACGTCAGTGAGCCAGGGGTACAAAGCCTCCAGCCAACACCATTTTCTCCAGTATTTCTTACCACATGGTGCCCGAAGCAGAAGCAGTTCGCAAGAGCCGGTCGGCCGACTCCTGTGAAAGTTTTGTGTTTCAAACCGAAGACTTCTTCTTCTTCTCAAAGCTAAGTACCCCATTGGGGAAACTTTTTTCTTGCTCCAGTCCGATGTCAGAAAAAGTTAATAATTGTATTTCATGTGGGAAACAAATACCTCATAAGGATTTTCATTCTTACTGTATTCCTTGCCTAGGCCCTGACCATGATGTAGCTAGTTGTCAGTTTTGTGCAAGATTTAACCAATGTACTATTAAGAGGTGGTACGATTTTACCTTTCACTACTTTGGAAGATTTAATTATAACATGTCGTCTGATACACATCCGACTACCGGAATTCATAAACGACGCAAGGACAAAGATAGGCCTCCGAGGTCCAAATCAGACAACGATTCTCAGCCAGAGCCAGTTGCCGGTTTGTTGGTCATCAGTGAGGCACTTTCACAGCCCCTGACGTCCGCCATTTCAGAACCGCTTGTTGATACCGACTCCCATGAGGAGCCCATGAGGCCTTCAGAATTTCAAGGTACTGGACCTTCGGATAATGCTCCCTCAGATGGGTCCAGAGCCACTGTGCAGGTACCAGCTTCTGTGGGGTTCTTCAGGCTTACACAGCTTCAGGTAAAGATGGCTTCAGTTTTAAAGACAAAGGCAAAGACTCCCACTAAGGCAAAGAAACAAGCCCAGGCCTCCTTTGATCAGGGGCCTAGGTCTCAGAAACAAATGCTCAAAATGGCCGAAGACCTGTTGACTATGATCAGTGTTTTCTTTTCCTGACAAAAGACCTAGGCAAGAGTTAGACTATGAATCTTCTGATCAAGTGTCTATTTCCTCTGTCTCTTTTTCTGAACAGGATTATACTTTCCCTGCTTATGAAGAGTCTGATGCTGAAGATTCCATTCCTTCAGCTTCCCCTCCTGAAGATTACTCCTTTGGGGAGACTTTGCATGACATGAGGGAACATTTTCACTGGGAGGGTCAGGAATATTCTGAATCTAAGAGAAAGCTCAGGGATTTTCTTCTTCTTCCCCAGCATAGGCTCCTGGCTATTCCCCCTGTTTTGGATATTGTGTATGATGTTTTTGCAGAATCTAGTCTAACTCCTGATTCTTTTCCTCTGGCTCCTGTTAAACCGGATAGATACTATAGGGTCCCTAACTCTCACAAATTCCTTTTTAAAAATCCTACAGCCGATCCAGAAACCATATTTCAGGGTCCTAAGGGTGTTAAGGCTGCCACTGCTAAGAACCCTATCCCCTCTGACAGGGATTCCAGAGCTTTGGAGAGATGGGGCAAAAAAGTGTATACTTCAGCAACTTTATCTATTAGAGCTTTGAATTGTCAATTTCATATGTTGAAATATCAGCAGTACCTTTTGTCTGTGTTGAAACAAAAGATGTTGGCTGTTTCTGCTTGTGCCGAAAATAAGGAATTTCAAGATTTGTTGCATGCTACTGAGCAAATGGCGAAGCATACCTTACACTGTGGTTTTGAGTCTTTGGAGGCCTCTTGCAGGGCAGCAGCCACTGGCGCAGTCATTAGAAGACATGCTTGGTTAAAGGAACAAAATTTGCCTGATCAGGTTAAAGCAAAGTTGCTCGATGTTCCTATTCAACATAATGTTTTGTTTGGGGCTAAGGCTGAAGATGTTTTAAAGAAAATGGAAGATAAGGCAAAATCTATGCAAACAGTTAAGGATTTTTTACAGGTACAGCCACCTAGATTCAGTAGGAATTGGCCGGCTAAAAATTGGTCCTTTCCCAGCTTGGACAGGCCTCAAAGGGGCAGGTACAGATGTCCCAGAGGGAGGGCCCAGACACAGACCTCTTATAGACCCAGACATTGGAGTGCTTCCACCCCCAAGGGAGGAGAGGAAAGGTCGCAACCTTATAGAAAACAGACTCAATGACTCTCCCTGTGTAGCTCCAGGACTCTCACTCCTGGAAGCACCTCTGGGAGGAAAACTTTCTCTTTTTCATCAAAATTGGACTTGCATAACCCAAGACAAGTGGGTTCAGGACGTAGTCTTAAGGGGTTACAAATTTCACTTTCACACCTTGCCAAAACCACACAGATGGCCAGATCTGCCAAAAAATCAATGGGCAGAGGCACTAAAACAAGTGAGGTCCCTCATGGCTATGAGGGCCATAGAATTGGTTCCAAGTTCAGAGACAGGGCAAGGTTTTTATTCAAGACTCTTTCTAGTACCCAGAAAGGAAAATTCATGGAGACCTATCCTGGATCTTTCAATCTTAAACACTTATCTACAGATACCAAAATTCAAAATTCTCACTTTGCAACAGCTGCTGCTGATGTTGGGCAAGAATGCATGGATGGTGACTTTGGATTTAAAGGAGGCTTACCTGCACATTCCAATAAGACAGGAGTGCAGAAGATTCCTCAGATTCAAGGCAGGCTCGAAGCATTACCAATTATCTGTGCTGCCCTTTGGCTTATCTACTGCGCCCAGGGTCTTTACCAAGTGCCTGGCACCAGTTGTGGCTTTTTGCAGACTCAAGGGAATTCAAATATACCCTTATCTGGATGACTGTCTTATTCAAGCAGACAGCAAGGATATTTTACTCCAGCATCTGGATTTTGTACAGAATCTCTTCAGGTGTCTAGGATTCACAGTGAACCTAAAAAAGTCAAAGTTGGTACTCTCTCAACAGATAACATTCCTGGGTGCACTTTTAAACGCTACAGCCCAGATGGCATACCTGACACCAGAAAAACAAATGCAACTGGCTTCAACATTCAAAAGCCTGGCATCAGTGTCTCAGCTAACTGTAAGAAAATTTCTGCAGGCTTTGGGTTACATGGCATCCTGCATCCTGCTAATACCATATGCAAGACTGCATATGAGGAAGATACAGTGGTACCTAAAGAGTGTATGGTCTCAACATTGTCACAGTCTGGAAACAGTGATTGTAGTCTTGCCTTGCCTACAAAAGGAGTTTCTTTGGTGGGCCATGGCCTCAAGGGAAAGGCCTTCTGTCCCACTCCAGCCAAGCAAGTTATAACTACGGATGCCTCGGGTTATGCATGGGGAGCCCACATGCAGGGGAAAGGTCTACAAGGCACCTGGACGGAGGATCAGATGCACCTTCACATCAACTTAAAAGAGATGTTAGCTGTGCAGAATGCCCTGCCGGCTTTCAAGGACCTTTTACAGCTGGGCCAGTTATTGATACAGACAGACAACACTACAGTTATGTGGTACATAAACAAGCAGGGGCGTTCCCATTCTTACCCCCTTTGCAGATTGGCCATGACTCTATGGAACACAGCACTGGCCTACAAAGTGGATTTGCAAGCTCAATTCCTGCCAGGAAAAGAAAACTCTCTGGCAGACAGTCTGAGCAGGAACCTGTTGGACCCACACGAATGGATGCTGGACACTCAGATATTCAAGATGATTATAAAGGCTTGGGGACGCCCAGACATAAATCTGTCTGCATCTCCCCAGAACTACCAGTTACAAAACTTTTGCACAAGGACTTATCACAAGCAAGCATGGAAGGTGGATGCTCTCTCATTCAGTTGGAGGAAACCTCTCAGTGTATGCCTTCCCTCCACTGCCTCTTCTTCCAAGAGTATTACTAAAAATAAAGCAGGACAAACCAAAGATGATCTTATTGGCCCCCAACTGGCCTAGACAATTTTGGTACTCAACTGATGAATCTATCCCAGGAACCTCCTTGGGTTCTGCCTCTATTTCCTAATCTTCAGTCTCAACATCAGGGCCCGGTCTTGCATTCCCATATCAGGACTTTCAGCCTAGCAGCTTGGCGTATCCAGGGCCTTTAAACAATTCTACCCTTACCAAACCGGTAATGGATGTTATCTTATAAGCCAGAAGGCCTAGCACCAGAAAGTCTTATGCAGGAAAATGGAAGAGATTTTGCACCTGGATGCAAGCTCAGGGTTTGGATCCTATAATTCCAAATATTCCTTTGATTTTACAATACCTTACAGAGATGTTGCACAATGGCTTATCTTTTTCATCCATTAAAATACATGCTTCAGCTATCTCTGTTCATTATAACACGGATCCACCAATTTTTTCTCATCTGCTACTTAAACAATATCTCAGAGGGGCAAAAAACTTAAGGCCTCCTAGAAGAGCTCCAATACCTGCTTGGGGTCTGAATTATGTGCTGGAAAAGCTTACTCAGCCTCCTTTTGAGCCTGCTGCCACTACAGATATCAAGTACTTATCCTGGAAGACTGCTATCCTATTGGCTATTACTTCAGCCAGAAGAGTCTCGGAGTTACAAGCACTCATAGCTGTGGAACCTTACATTATTTTTCACCAAGACAGGGTTTCTTTGAAAACTAATCCTACATTCATGCCTAAAGTGGTTTCAAAAGTGGCCCTAAACCAGACTATTCACCTTCCTACCTTTTTCCCTAATCCTCAGAATAAAGGAGAGAGGATTTTACATTCTTTGGACATACACAGGCAGCTTCGCTTTTACCTGGACAGAAGAAAGGATTCCAGGAAAACAGACCAACTGTTTGCGGCTTATGCTGCTAACTCTCAAGGCAAAGCTATTTCAAAACAGACCATTTCAAAATGGATTGCTCATGGTATCAGATTTTGTTACTCTCATCATGGAAAGCAAATTCCTAGTAACATAAGGACACATTCAACTAGAGCTGCTGCTACTTCGGCAGCCTTTCTCAGAGGAGTACCTACCAAAGATATTTTGGAAGCTGCAACTTGGAGTTCTGTGCATACCTACTCTAAGCACTATAATCTCCCTCTTTACTCTAAATCTAAGGCAGGCTTTGCCTCTGCAGTCTTGCAGGGCCTTTTAGCCGCTCCTTCTGTTCAATAACCAACCACCTCTTTCTCAGCTTTGGGATTCAACCCTACAGTGATGACTGCAACAGTGAAACACAATGAACATAGTACAGTTGTGTACACTTACCATAAATGTAGATGTTCGAGTGTCTTCACTGTTGCAGTCTGGGTTGCCCTCCCTCATATCCCCTCTTTTACTATTATTTGGACTGTTCCCCGCTTTACCCTTCTTCTGAGGTGTATTTGCTGGTGATAATAGAGAATGTTTTAAGTTACATACTTGTTTATGTTTTGTCTAACATGTTAGCCTTTTTTGGGGCACCTGACATCTGGGGCAAGAAAAACTGGAGAAAATGGCATCGGCTGGAGGCTTTGTACCCCTGGCATACTGACGTCAGGGAGGGACCATCCTCAGCCGACGCCGGACCCAGACTTTGGGACTCTGGCTGACTGAGGGCTGCCTGCCAGCAGAAAGAACCCTACAGTGATGACTGCAACAGTGAAGACACTTGAACATCTACATTTATGGTAAGTATACACAACTGTACTTTATATGCCTTCCAGGCTACAAAGGTAATGCAACTTTTGCTGTAAGTCGGGAGATTACAATAAGACTTTCTCAGCTTAGGGTCGCTCTTACCTTTTTGTTGGCTTCTGCTGCCCTTTCAGCTTCTGCGGGGAGTGCTGTTGTGAGTCTAGCACTGTTTTCAACTGGTGGTACTCTGGCAGCTGGTGGTTGTGCAGTTGGGTGGATCTGGGATAACTCAGTATCCGTGCTGGTTGTGCTATAGGGTAGTGGTATGTTCTTCAGGTCTGGGTACTGTGGAAGGACATGTGTTATCATTAAAGAAAAGGAAAAAAAAGGTAGAAGGGGCTGCTTTATTCCTTGGAGAGTTGACAAGTGCAGGTCAGATGCTTGAGTTGCCCGTAAAAAACGGTTACAGGGGGCACATGCACAGTGAGTTCTGTCACCATTTATTAAGTAGTTTACAGTTATAGGTAGGTGAAATGGCGATATTTAAAACTGTCCCTTTGCTTGGGCCTTTGTACCACTTTCATATCTGGCTATGCATCTTGGTGGTGCGGATCCTTCTCAGCCAACAGAATAAAAATAAATAAATAAATAAACGTTCCTACGTGGAATATTAAAGTTGGGTGTGTAGTCCCATTTAGGGGTCAACTAGACCAAACTATTGAAGCCATTATGCTGAAGTTCCCTACTTTATCCCATCTAAAGAAGACGCAGAGGCAAGGAATGCAAGGTGTCAGGCATCCGTGGCCAGCGAGGGAGGAGTATGTCAAGTTACACTCAGTAAAGTCTTGTTAACTGAGAACTAAGCTTTATTTGCAGTGAATTAAAGTTTAGTGACAGGGTCTAACTGTTTTTGTCTGTGAGTTTGCAACTGATGTTTCATGGTAGCAGAGTGGGCATGCTGGAAGAGTTATGTAATATTTCTCAGAGCTGCTTTATAAGTCAATTGTTTTAAGTACTGTTGGGTAATGGGGGAAGACTACCATAGTCTGTTTTGCATTTTAGTGTCTTTGCGTGGCTTTATAAAACAGATATCTAAAAAAGAATTTGATGACAATCTGTACAGTTCTGTATAGTCATTCGAGTTGTGAAATGGGAGTTTGTCATTTTTCTGTATAGTTAAAATGGTGGATGCTAAGATCCAGTGTTTGCCTCAGTTTGGCAGTGAGCCAATGTAGGATAAACTTATAATTTGTTTAATAAATGATTCTGTGTTCAGGGGTTTCATTGTTTCCAGCTTTGATTTTATCAGAGCTTTAATTTAATTTACCCTTTTTGTGGCCTGAAATAAGTTTTTATTTGGAATGCCTAAAGCATAGTTATGGCAGTTTATGGATAACGCTCCGTGATCACTAGTTTACTCAAATTTTAAGCTATGCATTTGTATTACCAACTTGGTATCCTTCGGAAAAGTGCATGCTAAGTGTAATCCAGTTAATTTAGCTATTTATAACACCAATATTTAAATCTGTCTCCAGGTTGGGACTTATGTCAAGCCTCATCCAAATTTTGTGGTAGGGGGTTCTTCAGAAGGGTACAAGTGGGTTGGGTGGAGTATTGCTACCTCATCAGCAGGCAGGTTACCTTGGCAGCACTAGTAGTTCAAGGTGGGCTGGAAAAAGTTGTGTTTTTCTTTCTCTGCTTCAGGAGGGTGCGACTGTAGCATAGAAGACATCAGTGGGCAGGTTATCGATTTTACAGGGAAGCTTCTGTGATGGTTACTCAGGATTAGGGCTTGGTATATTTTTGGTGGTGTTTTGGGGTCGTATTCCTACTAGGCATGATGATGGTTTAACTGTTATATTGTTTATAATGGGTAGTTGGGGTGATGCCAGTATTTTATTACATGGAATTTAAAGAGATTTTAGAGGGGTATTACTCATTAAAAAAATATATATAAATAAATAAAAATTAAATTGTAATTGGGTGGTGAAATGTGGCATGGTGGTAGGCAATTGTCTTGGCATGGCTTCAGTGACAGTGAGCTTAGGAGTAGGTCCATTGGTTGGTCATGTTTTGGTGTCATTGTGAGGCTTTCATTAGTTGGATGGCATGGTTTAATTAGTTCATGCTCGGTAGTTATGTTAGATGATGAGGTTATGGTCCACTACCTTAACACAGGAGGGGAGTCAGTGGTTTCTTTTCAGCTCTTAGGTTCTTCACTGTTTTGTGCTTAATAAGGAAATGGTATGGCTCGTACTGAGTTGCTAGAATGCCATGATGGTTGATGAGTTGTTTTATTGCTTATAAGGGATAGTTAGTGTGATGGCAGGATTGATAGACAATGGGATTTTAATGACATTTCTTTTGGTTATTTTAAGCAGTGAAATGGGGCTGGGATGTGGCATCATGGTTTGTTCTTGCTTCTGTGTGGCTTCAGATGGCGGTGGGTTTAGTCTTGGTTGTCCAGTTGAAGGGTAATGATCGGAGAGTCATTAGAATTGTATTGCTCTGGCATTAAGGAGATCTCATTTGGTTATTACTGGATTGGGTGGTAAATGGGTTCACAATGTGGCATGATGGCATATAGTTGACTCTGCGCAGTTTTATAATGCCCTTGAAGTCATTGCAGAGCTGCCATTGGTCATGAGGTAAGGATTATTTAGCTCATGTGCAGTGGGTATGCTAGGTTGCCTCAGCATAGGCGAAGGGTCAGTGTTTTTGTTTTCAGCGTTTTAGGTAATTGGTTATTTTGTTATGTGACAAGGTTTTATGAGATGATGACTCTGTTCCAGCTTGGTTAGTGGTGAAGGGGTACACTGAATGATGTTTGGCTGGATGCATTAATGGTGGTTAGATTGCTGGAAGTTTGTCAAAGAGAGGGGAAACAGTCTGGTCAGGCTGGTGGGTGGAGAAGAGAGGCAGGCTTGCTCTCTTCTGCTCCCCCTCTGGTGTTGGATGGTCAATTCAGTAATTTGGGAAAGGAAAGTGAGTGGTTACGCTGGTTGATAAGTACATAAGCAAGTGGAGGAAGCTGCTTATTTGTTTGAAGGTATAATGCAATACATGGTAACGGAAGTAAGTGGTATGCTGCTTCATCAGTAAGTGAGTGGAGGTATGGACGCTGCTTACTGATCAGGATGAACAGGTTTATGCTGTGCTGTCCTATGATAATGTTACATGGATGTTATTTCACTTGTATCAAGTTTTGGTTGAAATGAATGAATATTGGTTTAAAATTATGTTTATGGAAATTCAATAGAGGTCATCAAATGTCATTCAGTATGATGTGTTTCTTGAAGGGGACCGAGACAGATGGGGTTTGGAACAGACCAATTTGTCCAGGGACATCTTTAAGTGGGGTTAGATAAATAGAGTAGCAGGAATTAGGAAGATAGGGGGAGGATAGGGCTAAATAGGAATGTATGAGGTTTGGGAGGAAATGAGGTAGGGGTAGGGAGGGGCTTAAAGGATTTTAGGCAAGTGTAACAGGTGTAGGACTCACATTTTGGTATGAACTTGCTACCCACCCTCCCTCCCCTTTTTATTAGTGGGGAATATGGTTATTTTTAGTTTGGGTAAGATGGAGAAGAGGGGCAGGCTTGCCCTCTTCTGTTCCCCCCTGGTGTTGGATGGGCAATTCAATAATTTGGAAAAGGAAAGTGAGCAGTTACACTGCTTGATAAGTACATACGCAAGTGGAGGAAGCTGCTTATTTGGTTGAAGGTATAATGCAATAAATGGTAATGGAAGTGAGTGGGTACGCTGCTTCATCAGTAAGTGAGTGGAGGTATGGACACTGCTTACTGATGAGGATGAGCAGGTTTACACTGTCCTGTCCTATGATAATATTACATGGATGTTATTTCACCTGTATCATGTTTTGGTTGAAATGAATGAATATTGGTTTAAAATTATGTTTATGTAAATTCAATAAAGGTCATCAAATGTCATTCGGTGTGATGTGTTTCTTGAAGGGAACCAGGACAAAATTAATTTTCCAATATAACCTGAAACATAAGTGCTTCAGTATAACAATAGGAGTGGTCCACTGCTGCCAAGTTCACTTTCCAAATTGTGGCATAAATGTTCCCAAATGTTTTCCCTTGTTATGCAACAGCTCATAATTCTATGCATATGATCTATTATTTGTTCCTAAAAATATGAAATTCTATACAGAATATAAATTCAATTTCTTTTAAATTAACAATAAAAAATGATACCAAGCACAAGTAAACATAAATAACTCCAAAACTAGCAGTTAAATTGATGACAATGACTGTCCTCCTGTGGGACAAAAAAAATAAGAACCATAAAAACAACTGTTTTCTTTCTTTTTTTTTTTTTTTTATAAAATAGGAAATTGGAAAACATGACCATGTAACTATACCATGTTCAAACCACAGCACTGAGAAGATGTAATCATTTTAATTATAATTATTTTCAGACTGCAAGTTGCTTTCCTCCTCTTCACAGATTTTAGATTAATAACACAATATTATATTGCTATAATCACGTCTCCTTACTAAATTAATTAAAACATTTGTTTTTCTTCTTTCCTTCTCCTTCTTCTGTATCCCTTTCCTTTCTATTTTCTTCCCTTCTCTTAACAGTTCCAGTTACAGATGAAAAAGCAGAAAGTTATACTCAAGTGTTAATAAGAGTTTAGAAATGACCTTTAATTTGTTTGTGTTACCCTTTTCTTAAATTTCAATTTATTCATATAATATTTGGAACCAGAAGCTCAGCGATTTAGGCCTGTGATTTTTAAGATGCTCCTGAGTTCTAGTTTTTGTGATATGCTTAGTGGGACAAATCCTAAGCGACGCATTGTACTCAATAACTAGCCTAATCATTGCTGAGTTAATTGAGTGATTACCCCCTTAAACCTAGAAAATATCCCTTTGGTGAGCAGCTTGACTAAGTCAAAATATTTCTCAACAACCATTATTATATGATGATAAATTGTGAGGGGCACTATAAAGCAAAGTACATAGGACCCTAAATACTTCTTTAATTTGTAGAGCTGTGCTGTCTTTATAGTATGATGAGGGGAGAGGTCACCTACCAAAAATGAATATACTGCAATTTTTAGCATTCATTTTGATTCCAATTAAGCACAATTATTAAAAGAACTGGTACTCAAATTTGTAAAGAGGATAATTAACACTGAATATTGTAATGCTTGCCAGAAGCAAAAACATATAATTTGAACCAGGTCTTAGAATGCCTTAATGTAAGGAAGTATGGGTCTGTTTTTATTCATATTGGTCCAAAAGATCTCATCCTTAAGGACTCACTGACTGTTAGTAGGGAACATGGGTGGTGCAGCGCTTAATGTTGTCACCTCACAGCAAGAGGTTCTCCTGTTTTATTCTCAGCTGTGGTGCTTTCTTTGTGGAGCCTGCATGGTTTCCCTGCATTTGCATGGGTTTCCTCTGGGTGCTCTGGTTTCCTCCCATATTCCAAAGACATGCGTATGAAGTGGTTCACCCCAGGCCTCTGCTGAAAATAAGCTCTGTCCTAGTTGGCCTTTCCCAGGCAACAAATGTTAAATAAATAACATACCTGTCTTTTGGATGACATAGTTTGCACAGGTGTTGGGACATATATTTCACAAATTACATTTAGGAAAGAGAGCTGAGTCAGTGAGAATGAAAAGATCGTTTGTGTAAATACCTATATATATATATATATATATATATATATATATATATATATATATATATATATAAATAAATGGCCCATTTTAAAAAGTAGAAATGTGTAGAATATACAAGCCTAATTTTATACACAACTGCATTTAGATGTTATTGAGCCCACTTGTCAAGACAAAATAAAATATTTTTTGCAGTATATGTATTACAGTAGTTGGCTTACACAGCACAGGATGTTTGCCAGCTCAAAAATGCAATAGTTCACCCATAGTCAAACTTAATTACCTGTGTTGTTTTTTATTGCAATAATTGTTGCTTTCACATGATATGGATGTTATTGTTTGTGAAAAAGGGTTAAAGAGTAATGATCGAAAACCAGCTCTATAGGTTGTCTATGTTTTCTCTACAACATTCTAAAAAAACAAATTCAGCTGGAGGAGTTAAAACATGAATTAAAGATTGATGACCTGTGATTATTACATATTTGATGATAACACCAATACTGTAGATGTTGTAATTATGAAAGTAATGACAACCCTGGAACATATAACAATTGTTGGAGTGCATAGGCCACTGACATCAAGTACTGATGACTTATTAGAATTCACATATTTCTTGTATAAAATACAGTAGGGGAAATAATAGTAGCTGTAATTTTACAGACATTAGATGTGGGAGGAGTAAAGCTATACAAATCAGTAAAGTGTGCTTAGATTCTAAAATTTTAAAAATAAATCAATGGGTCATTTAAATATTAGGAGATTCCTCATGATTGGAGACATTGACTTGCTGAACCCATCTTCAAAGGAAAAGGGAATAGGACAAACATAGAGTCATATAGACTCATAAGTTTTCTTTGTGTGTGATGTAATTTATGTAGACTTATCTTTAGCTTTTGATAGGATCATACAGAAAACACAAATCAGTAAATTAGAACAAGTATAGATTTATAATCTTTCCTGTGTTTTCTTTGTTACTTTTCAGACACCAAAAATGCAACTGAAATGAATAACCTAGTTTTCATCATTCTACTCAATAATAGTTGAGTTCATAAGAGAATGAATCCCAGCAGTGGAATATTGCTATACTCCTAAACAACTCTAGTAGTTTATTTCTTAGGAAAGTTTTCAATATGGGGATAGCTATCTTCACTGATTCACTAGATTGGTGACAATATGGACTATACATTATATGATTCAATTTCCAATCATGGACAATTTTGTTTCCCTGACTTGTCAAATATGATATCACCAGATACCTTCTATGTCAGAAATGCAGACTTTAATGCTGTAATCCTGCTTCTTCTTGGTGTGATTGATTATTTCAGGGAACTGGGAATAGTATTCCACACACCTTTACAATACATGTAGTCCATTCATTGGAGAAAAATCTCTGAACAATCTGATTCAAATATGATTAGGAGATAGGTATGCTGGCATCTCTTTCAGGATTGCTGTTATTGTATGCACAGCATATAGTACAGCACTCTTATTATTTTTCTTATATGGTATTCCTGGCATACGATTTCCATCTCCTCCTCTTTCTTTTAATTTGGACTATCTCAAGACATGATTAGTGTAACCACTCTAGCATTTGGTTTCTCGGTTGACTGGAAATTATTATTCTGTTTACTTTTAACGTAAGCCTTGGTCATAAATCATTTCTTCACTAAAATTAAAAGGTATGAATTTCTTTTCTTAATGATGATTTTTGCTTCTATCATTTAACATTTCAGTAACTCCATTTCTAAATGTTAGCACAGACCTGACTTATTTGTACTTTTTCTGTCATTGGTAAATGTGGTATAACCTGAAGAATCACCAGCTGTTCTCCTAACACTTGCTCATTGTTTTTTTTCTGTTCAATATGTTATTCTCACTGAATCATCTGTTTTGTTTCTTGCCTGGTCTGTATATCACTTTCAGATCATACTTAAGCAGATTGTGACATCTTCTGCATTCTTAGAGCTTCCTTGTGCAAATAGTTACTGAACATTTTTCCCAGGGGATTGTGGTTCATATATCTTTTTCTGCCTTTGTGTTTGCTCTTGACCATAAGTAACTGGTTTATTCTGTTGAGGAAGAACAATTCCTAACTTATTCTCAAGGGTATACAATTGCAACATAAAAACTTATTTGCATCTTAGTAGTTTAACTTAGAGTCTATAACTTCTTTCTTTAACATTCTATGTGGTGTCCTGCTCTAACAACTTAATGTTGCTTTGTCTAATTCTTTTTACCCTTTCTCATCCTCTGGTAGAGCCATATTCATAATGCATCTTCTGTTTTAAACCACCTATGTTTTCCAGCTGCTTTGTATCATGACCACCATTGTATCTTTTTTACTTAGAACTGTCTGTCTATAATTTTGTATTTTCAGACATTTTCTCCTCAGGCCTCTGTTGAAAAAGAGCTCTTCATCCAGTCAGACTTCACCGGTTAATTGATGCCAATAATAATAATAATAATGATAATAATAATGTCATAGTGCATTTCCCAGGTTCCTTCTTTATCTAAAAGCATTATTAAAGGCATAATATATATATATATATATATATATATATATATATATATATATATACAAATTTTGCAAGATACTATGATATTCATTGAAGCTTTTGTAAAGCCTGCTTGTCTTGAGTCCTTGCCATAGCCACTATTTCTCTGTCCATTTATTTATTGTATTTCAATCCCCCTGCTGATAGAATATAATATATATTTTAGAATTGTGTCTCTATTAATTTACATTTGCTCTTATTTAATTTGAATATATGCTGCTGCATCAGTCTTATGAAATGCTCTCTATTTGTCCAGCGCATACTACTAGATCATCCATTATGTTTTTAACAACTTCCAATCACTTAGTTATTTGAAAGAGCTGCTTGGAACACCAGTAGCACTGAAGAAATATTAAATGGAAATCTAATGAATCATACCTTCCAAATGAAACAGTAAATATACAGTTTGGAATTTGCATCTATTTCATAGGTTTACAGATATTTTTTCTCTGAACCTTTTTCAAACAAAACCCTCCACTAATCACAACAAATATTTTGGGTATCCCCATAGTGAAAAACTGTATGCTGCACTGTGGATAAACTGAATAACTCTCCCTCCCAAAACACAAAGACACATACGCATATGCACACACACACACACACACACACACACACACACACACACACACACACACACACACACACACACACACACACACACACACATACGTCCAAATACCCTTTTGTCCTAAATTATTGTACCTAATTTGGCAACTGGCTTCTGGGTCTCAACAGCTAATCCTAAATATCTTTGAGTTTCTTTGGTAGCCACAGAGAACAAGACTCACAACATAGTTGTACTGAGTGGATCAAATCTTCAAAACATAGAAATGTATATTCTGGTGCCATGGTACAAATGTGGGTGATGAGGATGATCCCCAGTTATCAGATTCCCTGTTAGTAACAAATCCTTAATTGTGACCCAGATGACCTAGCTTTAACTCATGACCCAGGTGGTGGATGAGCTGACTGGGGAACAGGAGGAATAAAGAGGCCATGCCTACTAATTTCTTTTGTGGTGGCAGGAGAGAGGCAATGTGCTCAGGGGCATGGGTAGACTATTGCTGTTGGTGGTACTACAAGCTGATATACAGTTGTTGTCCACAAGGAGGATAAAGCTGATTGGTGGCATTACCATTTAAGCAAGGGTGGCTGTCAAAGACCAAAGTATCCCTGTATCCTGTGTGGACACATTCCAAGCATGTATAAGAAAGTGGCAAGGTTAAGGAAAAATCCTCAGCCAAGTCTGCAGTATAGTAGCTGATTATTTTATACACTTCCTTCTTGGAGTGGTGGCACATTCTATCTTAGAATAACCTACAGCCATGCACATGAACCAGTTCATGCAGTTTTAATTTTTCTGTTTTTCAAAATATTCTATGGGTAATAACAAAAATAATTTATAGCAATGTGAATTAAGATGCCAACTTGGTTGAATGGCAGTGCCTCTTTGAAGCCATGCCTATAAAGCAGAAAGACTGCCGAGTCCTGCAAACAGTCATACAAACATTTTGTAACAATTGCATATGGTTTCCTTCTCATTACTTACATAGCTAGGCCTTTACAGTCAACTAGTTTATCCTTGCCAGCTTCCAGTTCTCGACTTCAACACTATCTACTGCTACATTATGATATTTAGCTTTTCTGTTCCGATTCATTAAATATTTTTTTCCAGTGGGATTTCCTCTCCAAATTCCATGTAAGCAGTTTTAGCCACTCCCAATCGCTTTATCTTCCCTTCTATTCTGCTCTGTTACACTGGATACTGGCTGATAACTCAGAAAAATGTCAGTTCAGACCCTGGGAATGAAATGCTGCCCCCCCCCCCCATCACGGTAAGCTGTTTTAAGAACAGGGCCAACAGTAAAGACAGCCCTCCTGACCACTCCTTGCAGACCATCACTTCTTCACCTGCCAATCTCTGCTTCCCAGCGCAATATCCTTTCCAACTCTTTGCTTCATTTTTTTCCATACCTCTACCAACACCTGTCTACCCTGATAGCATCAATTATGACATTTGCACCACAAAACTGCATAGTCTACTACCAGAGTATGTTAATCTCTTTCATAATATTTGCACACACCAGTGTAGCTGTTAAGATTTTTCCATTTCATTTTTGGTCCTTGTTTAACAAAACTATCTAAATGAACTTCTTCCCCATTAGTGAGAACAGCCTTTTCCATTGATAATATCCACTCAGAGTGTCTGTGTTCCATTTATTTTACTCTTCTTTGCATTCTCTACCACCTTCACGGACACTGTAAAAACACTTTACCATTCCCACATTCTCTATACAGGAGACTGCCTCCATTTCTCCATCCTTCAGGGGTGCATGGCTTGTGGTTTAAAATCTACATCAAAGATAAAGGTGCTACCTAATACATACACTTACAAATAGCTTAGGACTCCCCAGTCTAATTGATTAGAAATATCTCCTTCTTTGCCAAAAAGTAAGTTACAAATGGCTACTCTCCTACGAAGAGTTTGAGCTAACTTTTAGGACCCCTTCCAATATCCCTCTCTTTCTGAAGGTTATATTGTTTACTGTTCCAAGACTGTCCAAATCCTTACTATTTTCTCTTATCACTACATACTATTTTGAATTTGTGTACTACCCTGGCCAAAAATCTCTGTCCTGGCAGTAGCATCTATATTTTATTTTATTTTAGTCCATGAATTAACCAGATCCTGTGGTGATCTTTCCTGAAATAAAAGAAATGCCCACTGTCCTAATGAATATTATTTTAACAACAGCTACCATACAACCACTAATAAGGTCTATTTACAAACAAAAATAGCAGTACTAAAGCAATAGAATTGCAGTGGCTCAACTATCCTCCTTAAATCACTTCATTAATAAGTACACCATCCCTAGTCCTCTAATAATCTGAAGTAAACACTACACTCTACATGAGCAATGGGCATCCTGAAGGAAGAAGAATCTAACTCAACATTATACTTTAAATGCAGTCCTTTCAGACTATACTTTGTAGTACCCTTCTGAGGTGCCGCTAAGCACACCTCACTTGCCTGAAGGCAAGATACTTCAAAAAGAAAGGTTATCAGGATGTACAAATACTCATATATTTTAGAGTTCCCCTGCTACTGAAGTAGGAAAAGACGTTAGCTCCCCAGCACTTTAGTCTCTGTCAGTGTGAAGTCTCTGACAGTGTGAATAAAAACAATGTCAGTGAACATCACAAAGGAAATAAACATTTTTTTCTTCTCGATAAGTAATGTATTTTGCCCTGATACCTGCATAAGCAAGTGTCTATAAAAAGCATGGCCATATCAGTGACATCCATTCATTGCCCAGTAACCTAACAGAAAGAAGAAGCTAAGGGCAGGGCTGTTCCTCAAACAGAAGAGTCAAGAGTCCTCTTACCTCACCTTCATTGTCATTCTGGATCTTTCTCCTGCATTTTTTGATTTTATGCAATTTCTTCTTTCAGCTTGATCATCAGCACATCATATAAAGAGTTATGTAAACAGAGACAGAGTAAAAGAACATATAGTAATCAGAGTCTGATGGCCATTGTAATGCTTTCCAGAAGCTACATTTTTACTTACAGTAAGCTTGCTAGTTGATTTGCTAGTGCTCTCCTCTGGCATCCATGTCAGCTGTCTTTCAACCCACTTGGAGATGATGCCATCTTCCTGCTATCTCCAATTAAAAGAAGATGGTATGGGACTGACCTTCTCTCTTCCTGCCTAACTTCACCAACCTACATCTTCCATTTTTATTTCCACCACCTCATCCAGTGAGTCTTGAAAGTCACAGGTATGTATCCCTTCTTCAACATATTTAATAACTGGGGTCTATATCAGAACATCAAAGTTTTAAAACTTTGAATGTTCTAATATCGACCCGTTCTGAGCGAACGCTAAAAATAGAGACGTCGCAGAACACCAAATTCTTTCCTAGGGAAAGAATTTGGTTGGCCGGTTCTGTGGCTTCACTATTTTCAGCACTGTGGTGGAAATTTACTCGTCGGGTTCAGGTAAGTCTGCGATTGTGTGGTTGTTAGGATTAGGGCGCGGTTTAGGTGAGTTAGGGTTAGGGCATGGGTTAGGTGAATTAGGGTTAGGAGCGAGTTAAGTGAGTTAGGGTTACAGCGCGTGTTAGATGAGTGTGCGATAGTGATGGACCTTAGGGTTAGGGTTTGGGTTAAGGTAAGTGGATAGATGGCAGTGTATGTATAGTTTAGCATAGGGTTAGTTGTAGGAGTATAAGTGTATGTTTGTGTATTGATGTTTTTTAGGTGTGCTTGTGTTGTGTCTATGTGTTTCTGAATAGCAAATTTTTTCCCAAGGAAAAAATTTGCTGTTCTGGATGTTCGATATTATGAGGTTTAGATATTTTAGGTTCGATGAAATAGCGTTCGCTATTTTCATCTTTTGATAATGTGATAGAAACCCAATAACTGATATATCCTGGACACTGCTTATTTTATTTACCTGAAAACATTATGTTTCAAGCTGTAGTTTAACTCTCATGTCACTGCTTTGCTGCTCCTCTAATCCCTCTGAGTGTTCAGGTACCACCTCCAGGTGATAAACACCACACAGAACAAAAAAAAAAAGGTTCCCCTTATGTAAAAAGTGGGGAACCTATTCCAGAAACTGGGTCCATAAACCACCAACACATAAAGTAAAGCACCATATATTTTATTCAGAACTAGTTAAGCATTTTTGTCCCTATAGTAGACTGGGACTTCATCAGAACTAGTAATAAAATATAAAACAATCAGATTTATAAACTCATTAACAAGTTCATGTGACATGATTAAACAAATCAAATCAAATAACCATTCGTTCATTGAAAATGTATTCTAAAATTGAATATAATAAGACATATATTTAAATTACTATAAGTTCATATTTTAAAACTTAAGTGGCTAATAAATACACTTGCATTCAACTTAAATTGATTACTTAAAGCTAAGCTGCACATAATTTTAACACGTCTTAAAAAACATATCATTAGGCTAGGATATGTATTAGCATCTAACATAATCTGCCACAATAACTCCCAATAATCAAGTCTGTGTTTCCATGGACCCCCTGTAAGGTCATGTAATATTTGTTCCAATATAAAAAAATAATGTTTTATTATTAGTGCAAGTTAATCTATTTTATAAAGTGCATTGTTAGTATTAGAATTAACTATATCATAATAATGCTCATAAATTCATCTTTTAAGGCTTGTTCCATCTTGCCTATACTGAAACCATGGCAGTAGTCACATAAGGCAATGTATACTACACCTGTAGAATTACAATCACAGGCATAATGTTGCTTAAATTCATAACTGGAACACTTAAGTTACAGGCAGTTACTTGCATTGCTGTCAGGAACCACACTTCATCATATCCTTACCTACTTTAACACTGATGGGATCATACTAGGTATTACCCCTTTCAAACCTCTCCTTAAGATTTAAATGTCATTCATATACAAATTGAGGGCAACTACCAAAAAATGTATTAGTACTATCATTTCAATTACTTCTAATAATCTGTTTAACACAATTACTCTGTTTTATTCACAAATAGGATGAGCGCTTTCGTCTTTAGTACAAGACTTCATCAGATACCTCCACATTACATTACTTAACCATTTATACCTTATTCCATTAAGTCTAATTAAAATTTAAAGACACACAAGATGAAAGCGCTCATCCTATTCGTGAATAAAATATTTTGCTACCACTCGTGGATTTGGACCTCTGTTCTGTGGCTTTTGAGTTTCTACAATTATATTGTTTTGTTGCTTTACAATTAATCTGTTTACCATATTTAATGATCATGGTTTGCTCAAAATTCATTAATGATTAGTCTTTGTTACTTAATCTTATTCCACAATGTATCCCTTCCCTGTTCTTTTTCTACACACTTTTTCCTTAAGGTCATTTCAGATTTTAGTGGGATAACCCCTGTTAAACAACATTTCTATTAGTATATCAATTTCTACTCTAAAATAATCATCTTCAGACACTATTCTTGATACACACACTATTTGGCCTTTCCTTTTGAGAGAAAAGATGGTCACCGGAAAAATGCAAAACAATATTGGAAATTTAGGTTACTTATACAAGCTGGAGTTAAAATATTGTTCATGAAAATCTTTTTCTAATGCTATAGCCAAAACATTAATTACTTGTTTGGAAAAAGAAAATGTAAACCTTAAAACAATCAGTAGTGGAATTCAACAATTCTATAAATTAGTAAGTTGTGGTACACTACCCTTCCAGGTGATAAATATATCCTATAGGAACCTTAAAAAGGTCACCATAGAATGCATATAATCTAAATTGAACACAAAATTATTGTCCCAGTATCAAAAAAATATTAGCATATAAGGGAGCACATGCTGACGCCATAGCAATACCTGTCAGTTGTTTGAAATATTCCCCTTCAAAGTAGATGAAATTATGAAAGACCATGTCAAAAAGATCAACTAAAATGTTAATCTCTCTATTATGTAGGGACTCACATCTTTCACATACATGAAAAAAGGTTGACTACATCAGTTGTGACCAGCAGCCATTCTTCATCAAAAAGTTCTACTTAATATTATGTAAAATATTCCATGAACCTTAAAATATAAGGATACCTACTGAGAAAAATGCTTTAAAGTTCCATATATATATCGAACGGCAAAAATGCAAAATGTCGACCGCTCACATGAGCAAAAAAGCAACAAGTCGATGTTGATATTTTGGGATCGCAGTACAGTGAAATCAGAATATTTACCCTTTCCTCACTGTAGTGTGATCTCGGAGTAGGAATATATATTTAGCAGTGGGCATAGACCATCACAATACCAATTTCGAGTTTTGCTCATGTGAGTGTTCAAGAGTTTGTGTTTTCATTGTTCTGCCATAGACCATAAACATATATATATATATATATATATATATATATATATCTTTATATGTATATGGCCAATGAATAAGTTTTTGAATCAACAGCAGCCACTATAGGGCGCAGGGGGGATCATCGATATCCATATGTATTTTAGGGATGCCAAATATTGTGGGTACCAATGGGTAATCAACTTTTAAAAACTTATACAATTTATATTCAATATTACCATAATCTAAAAAAATCTTTCAGAGCCATATCTAAATTATAAAAAGAAACATTAACTTCATTTTTAGACACCTTCCAATATCGGAGCTCATTATTAAGTATATAATACATTATAGCTGAATTGTCAATGGCACTCATTAAAACCACATCTCCCTCTTTATCATACTTATTAATCCTAATCTCATAACCTTTAATCAGCTTATTCATTAAACTAAGCTCACCCCTAGTTATATTAAAACCTGACTTATATTGTCGATGTTGGAACAATTTCCTCGTATCTGGGTGGTATTTACAATGTCTTTGATTTGCAGTGGAATAACATTCTGTTCTTGTCTTGCTGCTTATCTATTAATGTAGTGCATCTTTCATAGCATCCAAATAGAAGTGGATGGTGTCTCCAATGTTTCTAAACTAATGCACTACTCCCTTTTTAACCACTTTCAAAGTTGCTGGGTACTAGAGACAAATGATTGCTCTTTCTCACCTCATGTTCCTCATTGTCGGAAACAGTTGCAATCATTTTTGTAAATTAGTGACGGCAAGTCCTCATCCACTCTGATGTGAAGCCCATCCATCATAGGTCCTTTTTTATGTATTACCTTTTGACTACCTATTCCCTAAGGCAAAAGCAGTTTCTCTTTACAGTCAGGTGCCTAGGTCTGTGTTCATTGGTAGATGCTTTTCTAACATTATCAGAAAAACCTAACTGGACATTTAATTCCTGCAAGGACGCAACATTTTTTATTTGTGTGTGTGTGTGTGTGTGTGTGTGTGTGTGTGTGTGTGTGTGTGTGTGTGTGTGTGTGTGTGTGTGTGTGTGTGTGTGTCTATCTTCCCCCAAACTGGGCATTGTGTCTCAACCTTGCCAGTTACTTCACAGACCTATTCATTCTCCAGTATAAGATCCGTATTGCCCATTCTTTCCTGGGGATGACAACTGAGGTAGCCAAGACTGGGTGGAGAACAATGCCATCACCAAAACTGCAGAACATTGAACACCCAGAACATCAAAAACTAACCCTGGAAAAAGAAACAATTGGCCACCATGGTAAACTTTGTCCTCTCTCCACTGTAGTGCTCTCTTGCAGTTGGTGTATTTAGTTATGGGAGTGTTTGGGATAGAGCCTCCCACACATCTGGGGTTGTGGGGGGAGAAGTCCCCTACTTGGAGGGTTTTCTTGTTTTGCTGTTTGTTGTTTTGTGCTAGTGGTTGAAGAGTTGTTTACCCAAGGTTGGTTTTCATCGTGCTTGGAGTTCGATATAATGACGATTCTGCGAAGTCGTCTCAATGAATTCAGATTCGATATTAGGAGATTTGATGTTTTGAAGGGGATCCATATACATATATATATATATATATATATATATATATATATATATATATATATATATATACACATACATACAATGGATATAAAAAGTATGGATCTAGGACACTTGCTCGAAAAAGCAAGTGTCCGAATCCATATATAATGATTACAGTTTAACGAAAGCGCTTTAATCGAAAAAGCGCTTCCATTAAACTGTGAAAAAAAAAAAAACACAAATTAAATGATTTTGCAGGGGGGCTTTGCCTCCCTGCACCCCCCAATGTGGAGGCTGTGCCCCCCCACACCCCCCCTACTTAAATATTCTCACTTCAAGGACTCACTACAGTGGAGTAAAGGAATGTCCCCTTACTCGCACCGCAGTGCGACCAGCACACCACTCACACATACCCGAAATTGCTGCTTCGATGAATAGCAATTTCAGGTATGTGTGAGTGTGAATTTGACTTTTGGTGAAAGTTAAATTCGCACAAGTGTCTGGGTCCCAAAAAGTGTACACACCCCTGTTAAAATGCCAGTTTTTTGTGATATAAAAAAATTAGACCACAATATATAATTTCAAAACTTTTCCCACCTATAACCTGTCACCTATGTGACCTATAACCTGTACAATTCATTTGAAAAACAAACAAATCTGTTAGGGGAAAAATATAAAAAATAAAAAATGTAGAAAAGCTGGTTGCATAAGTGTGCACACCATTTAACTAATACTTTGTTGAAGCACCTTTTGATTTAATTACAGCATTCAGTCTTCTTGGGTACACATCTGCCATCAATTAAAGAGACTCTGATTAACCCCAAATAAAGTTCAGCTGTACTAGTAGGATTTTCCTGACATTTACTCAGTTGCCTGCTACAGCAAAAACCATGGTTCACAGAAAGCTTACAAAGCATCAAAGGGATCTCATTGTTGAAAGGTATCAGTCAGGAGAAGGGTACAAAAAAATTTCCTCAGCATTGGATATACCATGAAACACAGTGAAGACAGTCATCAAAAAGTGGAGAAAATAAGGGACAACAGTGCTGTTGCCAAGAACTGGACGTTCTTCCAAAATTGATGAAAAGAAAAGAAGAACACTTGTCAGGGAGGCTGCCAAGAGACCTACAGCAACATTGAAGGAGCTGCAGGAATCACTGGCAAGTCCTGGTTGTGTACTACATGTGACAACAATCTCCCATATTCTTCATATGTCTGGGCTATGTGGTAGGGTTGCAAGATGGAAGTCTTTACTTACAAAGAAAAACATCCAGGACTGGCTAAAATTTGCAAAACAATAAAGCAAGTCTCCCAAAAGCATGTGGGAAAATGTGTTATGGTCTGATGAGACCAAAGTTGAACTTTTTGGCCACAATTCCAAAAGGTACATTTGGTGCAAAAACAACACTTCGCATCACCAAAAGAACACCATCCCTACGGTGAAGCATGGTGGTGGCAGTATCTTGCTTTGGGGTTGCTTTTCTTCAGCTGGACCTGGGGCTTTATTCAAGGTGGAGGGAATTATGAACAGATCCAAATACCAGTCACGTTTGGCCCAAAACCTTCAGGCATCTTACCTTTTAACACAATGACCCCAAGCATTCATCCAAATCAACAAAAGAATGGCTTCACCAGAAGAAAATTTAAGTTTTGGATTGGCCCAGCCAGAAGCCAGACCTAAATCCAATAGAAAATCTGTGAGATGACCCATACCTCTCAACTGTACCAAATTCTTTGTTATTTACAAGTTTTATGGGCAAAATAATGGGGTGCCACGAACTCCCGAGTGGTCCCCTTCAATTCCTGAATTTCCCGGGCCTTTTTTTTTTTTTTTAAATTTTTTTTTTTTTTTGTTCAAAGTTGTTGCTGATGTCATCACGTGGTGGCTTCAGCTTCATGAGGCAGACTGCCAGCCTGTCGGAATTCAGCTGAGGGCTCTGCCATGATATCTGATGCTGAACATTAAAAGACCGCATAACTGATCATCATTACTTCCTTAAATACACTACTCAGATGGTCAGTTATACTGACAGCTATTCCACACGGAACTGCAATTGCATGAACTAGATCATGACAGTAAATCATAAAGCATGATCTACCAGCACCATGACTGCATATATACCGAAAGCGTACCTGGGAAAGCATGTGGAAGTAACTCTCCTTATGATGGGCAGCTGGGGAAATAAAGAGGTATGCTGTTTTGCACAAAGCCGTATAGCATTCAGTTTATGATTTTATGAAAACGTGCCTGTTTTCAAGATGCCAAGTTCACAGCAGGCTATGCTAGAAAACAGGTGCGTCACTTTTAATTTTGAGTATTCAATATCCCTGCTTAATCCTCTACTTTTGCATAACTTTGTTTACTGGTAATATAAGAGAGTTTATGGGAAGGGCAATGCTGATTTTTTTCAGATTTACAGTTGTTAAAGAACTGCTGTACATTATGAATCTCTAGATGTTTTGAGGAATAGTCAGCAGAATTCTTTAAAAAAAATAAATAAATAATTGAACTTTGCATAATTATTTAGAGACCTTTCATGTTCTACTCCTTAGTTTACTTCCCGGTAAACATGAAGACCAAACAGTACACTGTGTGAGGCTTCTTGTTCTTGGTTACATTCCACGAACATTTCATTTATTTACTTTCTGTACTTATATGAGCTCAGGAACAGATAAATTATGCACATACGCACTGGCGGTACCTCTCAATTGTCCAGATTTTAGAGGAATGCCCACATTTTTTGGTCTCTTCCTTGTAAAATTTGCAATTTTCTGGCAAACTATTGAAAAATGAAATCCCTAAACAATTATAGGCATTTGGGCTTCAGACTTCATACATCTACTATGGAAAATGTATGCAAAAGCAAACCATGTTATTCTAGCACCTTTCCAAGCTGATAAGAGCAGACAGAGTATAAAATCTGTCCCTGATTGTGGGACTTTGCACCCCCTGCCCCCCACGTTATTTTTGGCTTTGTCCAGATTTCTCACATTAAGCAGTTGAGAGGTAGAAGGCCCCACACCTCTTACCTCTACCTTGCTACAAGGAGCGTTCTTTACTTTGTGCCTTTAAAAAACAACTTTCCACTCTGTTGCAACTGAAAGTGCCCAACACACTAAGATTTTTTTTCTAACAAATAACCATGGTAATTAATACTAACTCATAAAAATCACCGAAATAACTGTTTGTACTTTTGAAGGAAAAAGAAAAAAGAAAAAGAAAAAGAAAAAAAAACAGTCACTAAGCTGTACTGTCACATGTTGAGCCACTCGGATTGTGTCTGTATTCTTCGATTACCTCTATGTACATTTGTACGTTTAACGGTTAGGATTTATATTAGCAAGGGCGGGCACTCGGAATTATGTTGAACATTTTCTGAAACTGCAAATGTTCTATGTGCTTTTGTGTATTATTTAGTAGAATATCTGGAATTTTACTGTTGATGTCCACAGGCTGATATTTCAAGCCCTTACTGACTATCAGATAATGAAAAATACAATCCCCAGCAGACATTTCAACTTTGTAAAATGTGATTAAATATATAATTTAAAGTATGTGTCACTGAACGTTAACTGAAATCGTGTGTATGCCTCAGCTTGTCTTATTGAGATCTGTTTGGGAAAAGCACTTTATATTGTCATGAGTTCTAATCAATATGAATAATTGTAACCAGAACTATAAAGTGAAAACTATCTCAAGTTTAACTGTGTAAAATATCTTCAACCACTGCACAATAATGGCAGATTGACTCTAGAATCCTTTGCTATATTGTAGCAGGAGATTTTGTATTCTTTATTACTGCACTTTGTTGATTATACAATGTTTAGCACTCACTTTACCAGCCTTCCACAGCACTGGCTTGAGTACACAGTAGCTAGGACATGGTGTGACATCAGTGTAAGCATTTTCCAAACTTGTGGATTTAGGAAGATTATAACACAGAAGGTCTGATACCAAAAGGCATGCACTCAGTGTAAGTGACCACTTACACTGACAACAGGCTGAGTGCAGATCTTTTGGAATCTGTTTCCTGGTATAAGCTTGTTTACAGACAGAACTAACATCAAAGTAAGTTACTTAACACTGAGAACAAGTCTTTAGGAATCAAAGCAGACTTACACCGAGAGCAGCTCTTCTGGAAACTGTCCCACTATCCGTCAGTTACCAAATCAAAGTATTTTACTTTACCTATACTGTTACATTACAGCAGAAAGCAATTACTAATTATGTAATGCAAAGGAAAGTTAGAACATGTAGAAAAACCACTGTGCACTGCAAACAGAATGTTATCAGTTTTGTTGAGTTATTCTCTCCGTCTACAGATTATGTGCTGATTTGCTTCAAATGCATGGTCTTTCAAATGAGCAGTACAACTTTCAATACCAAAGTTAAGCAATTGCTTTATTATATTGTTTCTGTTTATTTGGACATTTTTATAGTCAGTTCGATTCTCAGCTAGAGTGTCTTCTGTGTGGAGGCATGCATGAATGGGGCATGCCTTTGCTGAAGGTTGTGCAGCAGGCTGGTAACCGGCACGTAAAAATCCACTACCAATCATTAGCGGACCGGAGTTCCACTGTGGTGACCCCTAACCGGGATAAGCCGAAAGACACAAACAAACAAACAATGGACTAAGTAACATCTTAAGGAAGAACTGATATTGGTTCATTCTACTAATTCTGCTGTTTCTGTTTGCACTATATATCTCAGTCTTTTTAATATGAATTACAACTTGTGCATTTTCAAATGTCTGATCTTCTTTAAGGGATTACTTTGGGTATGTTCCCAGAAATAATAGATAAAAGCCCAGGATAATTGCTGATGCCCTTGTCCAAACCCGCATAATACAGACCTGCTCTATATTCCCCCATGCTTAGATTTTTTACTGCTGAAGCATTCTTGCTCACAGTGCATACACAATGATACTTTTTTGTGCTGGGGAGGGAGGTGTTTGGGGGGTTGTGATATTAGACTACTGAGCTATAGTTGTGCAATCGTGTATACTTTGAGTTCACTGGAGTTTATCCCCATGGCAATGCTAATCATTCATTTTATAATATACATCTTATCCCTTTTTTTTAAAAAAAACAATTTTATTAGAAGTGCTGATGAAGATACAATCAACAAATAAGGAATGAAATTATCAGATATAAAATTAATAAAATCAAGTAACTAACCACAGAGCTACCACGGCAAGCAAGTCTCTAAACACAATTACAATGGCATGTAACTGTCCTTGAAAATAAAGTAAAGATTCTGTATAAAAACTCAGGTTTATTCATATATATTTAGACTTGCCTGCCGTGGTAGCTCCATGGTTAGTTACTTGATTTTATTAATTGAGCCTTTGAATTTGCATTACGGAGCTCTTACCCCAAGGATTGCCGGTTGCCCTGTGTTTTGTTATAGATACAAAATTAAACAAAGTTTAACTATATACAGAATTGTTCACCATTTAAATGGCTTAAATAATATCTATATATATGCAAAATGTGCTGTGAAATTAAATTATTTTATAACAATTCATAAACTTTGTTCCAACTACTATAAGTAGAAGTATTCCTAGAACATCTATATTTGATTGTCAGTTTTTCCAAACAACAAATTTTATTAAGTAGATTTTTAAATTCTTGTAGTGATAGAGAGGATTGTGATTTCCAATTCCTTGTAATTATTTTTCTGGCTATAGATAATATGGACTAAATCAAATGGTAATTGGATGCTTTTATACATGCTGGTTTTGGAGTATTAAATACTATCAGAGATTTAGATAAAGTAAAGTTATCTGTAAATATTGCCTGCATAAAATCATTTATATATTTCAATTTTTTTTAATTCAATACAATCAAAAAACATATGAGACCAGTCTGCATTGCTTATTACATCTCCTGCAATTTACATCGTTTTTCCAATTTTGCTCAATATTAAAGGAGTTATAAAAGATTTATTCAAATATTTCCATGTAAATATTTTCCATTTGAGTGAAGAAGTCGTTAAACTTGATGATTTTAATGTATTAATTTTATCTTTATCTGTAGGAAGTTGGCCATTAATGGAATAGAAAGAATTCCAATAACTGTCAGGGAAGACATCTAAGTCTGACTTTATAGCCTTAAATATACATCATATCCTTTTGAGGGTCACAGGGGAGACGCAGCCTATCCCAGCAATTAGCAATTATAAAAGACACAGAAGCAGTCTTGTATGAGATACCAGTCTATAGCACTATTGCAGAATGCATATACACATACATGCATGCACATATATATAACCATACTACCTGTTGCTTAATTAATGCTCCTAGCTTTGACAGTTGTCTGGATGCAGTAGTGAAATTTTGGTGGTCTCTTCTTCATTTTGCGTTTAAATGTCGGTATCCCACAATTCCATTGGAGTGGGTGGGGTCACATAATCATGTATGCAGATTTTATATTAATCAGTGCACAGATTTGTACCTATTTTTCATGGGCTTTTGCCCAGATTTTTGATGATTCCACGTTGAGATGTTTGGGGTGACCTGAAGAGGGCTGTGCATAAAAGATTTCCTTGCAATCTGACAGATTTAGAGTGCTTTTGCAAGGAAGAGTGGGCAAATATTGCCAAGTCAAGATGTGCCATGTTGATAGTCTCCTACCCAAGAAGACTGAATGCTATAATTAAATGAAAAGGTGCTTCAACAAAGTATTAGTTTAAAGGTGTGCACACTTATGCAGCCAGAGTGTTGTACTTTTTTATTTTTTATATTTTTTCCTCTACAGATTTGTTTGTTTTTCAATTGAATTGTACAGGTTATAGGTCACATTAAGGGTGGGATAAGTTTTGAAATTATTTATTGTGGTGTCATTTTTTGTATCACAAAAACTTGGCATTTTAACAGGGGTGTGTAAACTTTTTATATCCACTCTATATATATATATATATATATATATATATATATATATATATTTGTGTGTGTGTGTGTGTGTGTGTGTGTGTGTACATATATATATATATATATATATATAAATATATATATATACGTGTGTGTGTGTGTGAGAGTGTGTGTGTGTGTGTGTGTGTGTGTGTGTGTGTGTGTGTGTGTGTGTGTGTGTGTGTGTGTGTGTGTGTGTGTGTGTGTGTGTGTGTGTGTGTGTGTGTATAAATATAGTAACTGTAGGATAGTAACTATAGGAAGATCTCCTAAGGTTCTGTTTTCTATATTTAAAAGTTATTTAGAGTTGAAAGCTCTTAAGTACATATTTCTCACTTCATATGTCTATAAGAACATTTTCTAATGATGATCAAATATTTTTCTCACTAATGTCATCAGAAATCAAAAGGGCTATCTATGAATTAGTATCATAAATAAACCATAAGAAAAAAATAAATAAATAAATAATTGAACAATTTCTTTGAAGCATCTCTTTATTATTGACTTAGTGATCATGTATAACATTATAAAAGTTATCCTTTGTCTGTTTTATGAGTTCTGTGGGTATTCATTATGGTAACAAGTTCAGGGGTCTATATCCCTTCATTGAACTGACACTTCAACAAATGCATATTCATTGAATTCAACTCCTGTGGGAGGAGCCCCTGCTAGTTATATATACCAACTCTGGGATCGCACTATGTGGAAAGGGCAAATTTCCCAGTCCTCAATGTACCACAGTCTCAGTATGATCATTTCAGCGAATGACATGTTCAGTGTAAGTGCACTGAAAATGCTGTGCGCCTAATTGATTTTTCACTGAACTGATAGGAACCCCAAGTCTAGACAGTCAATGCATTTATTTGTCACCCAGGTGAATAGACCAGTCAAAATGTTCCCATTTCAGGCACTAACCTAGCTGTCATATTTGCCATTTGTTTCAATTACTAAAATTGTGTGGAGGTGTCATTAAAGAATGGCAAGGGGCCTTTAATATAACAGTGGTAATAAATTATGTAATACAGAAAATTAAAGACCAAACAATATGAAACACTTTATGTACTGTTTTGATGATATGTTTCTTAGTATTCACAATACAACCAGGTAGAAAGTTCTTCTAAAGATTAATGTAATGAATACTCATGTTTAAGTCATATGTCTTAGTAATACCACACAAACCCTGCAATATGTGTAATCAGATACAAAAATTACAAAACTGAAATACTTGAAAAATATCTGATTTAATTGTTGATTTCACAGATATTAATGAGTGTAAAGGAAGCCATGCTGTTGACTGTGGAGCCAATGCTCTGTGCAATAATACTGCTGGACGTTACCACTGTTTCTGTAAAACTAGGTATTATTCCAGCTCTGGAAATGTCACGTTCATGAGTAAGAATGAATCAACCTGCAAAGGTAAGTGAAAATTAGGGATTTTTCTGTTTCTGCTCACAGCAAAATTAGTAAAAGATTATGTGAAACATATTGTAGTGTATATGATAAAAAAGAACCAACATTTTAGCTTTGACATGTACAATGGAAAGATGTTTGAAAACATTCACTCTATTTTCATTGAACTTGCAGTTTTATCATATGTTTCTTCAGAAACAAGAACATTTTTAAAGTGTAGATCTCTTCAGAGATTGTTGCTGCTTTCTGTAACATGGATCCATAATTTAGATATCTGTGTCATTGAGTATCCCCAACTCTTATTTCCTCAGTTAGTTCCACTGAAAATAATTATGTCAATTTCAAAACTGAGGAGAGTAACTGCCTGTGCAGATGTGTCATGAGGCATGTCACAATTTGGAGTGATGCAAACGTCTTTACAGCCTGGGGGATGTTCCTATGTCCATTGTACTTATCTGTCTCCTGGGCGAATTAGTAAATGAAGGACACCAGAGCTTAAGTTTGTCAAGCTAGCCACTTCCTTCATGTAGACAGTCTTAGTGATATTTAAAATAGTATTAAACAGCTGTCTTGAAAGCACAATGTTTCTAAATGAGTTCAAAATTAAACATGCCTCTTTATGTTTTTCTGATCTTGGTGTTTCACTTTTATTTGTTTATTTTTTGTTTGTTTCCTTGATAACCAGGTAGGTGAGCAAGTCTGGAGAACCTTTTTCAGCCACATCATAGGTCACTTCCAAGTCTTGCATTAAAAAAGTAATTTTGTTCTACAAAATACAAATAACAAAAGTGGATCAGTAAGTCACTCATAAAATGTAAACATAGATCGAATATGGGCATGACTTGGTATCTGGTAGTTGGTGCAGAGGTTATGATCTGTGGACGCTGTGGTACATGGTTTGATTCCCACCCCACATTTGCCTACTTTGTGGCCTTGAGTAAGTCACTTGAGATGTTACTTCAGAAAAGGGACCCTGTGTCCAGGGAGGCTTACTTTGTTAACTTTATGAAGAGCATGATGCAGATAGCATGATACCAGCATTAATACACAGTTAGTAATGAAACAAATGTTTCATTGACAAGTAACAGGCTTTTGTTACTTAGGATAAGATGGGCAGAATAATATTAAAGATGAGTAAACCTTATTAACAGGTAGGTGAATTATAATGGGAAAGCCACTATTGTTATGCAGCAAAATACTTAAAGAGCATTTGAAAGACTTAGCAATTGGTAAATTAGAAATAAAGTAAAAACAAAAGTTATCCAGGATGTTCAGCTAGTTAGAGGAGATGTGGTTTTACAGCATCTACCAGTTTAATCGTTTAAGGGTTTACTGTTTGATTAAATGTAGTCAAATAATGTGACTTTGCAGGCAACATGGAACATCAACTGAAGAAAACTTTGGATGGTTTTATCAGCTTGAATCTATAAAGCACTTCCAGGTATCTACCTCCTTTAGGTTATGCTTCAGTTCCAGTGTGAAGGGAAAGAGATGTTCAAAATATCTTAAACGTTGACAGGGTATTTCTGACTGCAGAACTAGTTTGATAAAGTGATTTCCTTGTTTTGAGCATTAAGGAGTAGTGTGCTGCATTAACTTATCAACCAATATCTAAGTTGTTTGGCTTCTGGTGCATACATACCTACAATCAACTGCATTACTAGCTGAGTTAAGTACAAACTTGCAGTGTTAAAGATTGTACTGCATTTTATTTTTCTGTCTATTTGCTTCATTGAATATCGTGGTTTGAGTCTCTCTGTAGTTATTTTTCTATTTAATTGTTTCATAGAATACTGTGGTCGCGCCCTCTCTCTGCACTAAGTGGGGGCTATTGTGTTTCACTTCATTGATATTCAGTGTTAAACTCTTAACCTAGAGGGTTTCTCTGTATTTATATGTATAAGTCACATATCTTTGAATTTATTACTGCTCAATATCTGAGTTATTTGGCTTCTGCTACATACATACAATCAACTGCATTACTAGCTGAGTTAAGTACAAACTTGAAGTGTTAAAGATTGTACTGCATTTTATTTTTCTGTCTATTTAATTGTTTCATTGAATATTGTGGTCTGTGTCTCCCTGTAGTTATTTCTTTTTCTATTTAATTGTTTCATAGAATACTGTGGTCTCTCTCTCTCTCTCTGCAGTTAGTTTCCCGCCCTCCCTCTCTGTTCTTTTCTGGTATTAATATTGGTGGCTTTGGAATTGTCCTCCCCTCCTGTAAATTTGTGTTTGAACACTCCTCCTGGGTCTATCTCATTTGCTCACTCAACTGAGTACAGTGTGATCATATTTTGACTTCAGACACTTCTACCAGTCCCATCTGTTCAGCTCTATCCCAGCTCTATTCCAGTCTAGTATCACTTGTTCATTCTACCTAATACAGAGAGAACTTTTGTGAAGGGCAAGCCACTTAGGTCCTTAATTTTGAATTATCTTCTGTTTCTCCTTTCTCCCTTTCCCCTTTACAAAAAAAATCTAAGCTTGTTCCCTGCCTTTCCTGTAACTAGTCTAGTCCAGATACAGATTTGTTGTATCCAGGACTGTAAGCTTCTGAGCCCCAGAAGCCTTTCTGTGTTGGAGGGAAGCCTTCTAGTTTATCAATGGGAGTGGTAAGCACTAGGTAGTTTCTGGCCCAGAAATTGTATTTTATTGATTGGGCAGTTTCTCCATCTCTTTCAACCTTCTGGTTTAAAAGCCTGCATTTGCACTTGTTTCCTACTTTTCCTGTAACTTGTCTAGTCCAGATAGAGATTTGCTGTATCCAGGACTGCTTTTAAGCTTCTGAGACCCCAAGCCTTTCTGTGTTAGAGGGAAGCCTTCTAGCTTATCAGTGGGAGTGGTAAGCACTAGGTAGCTGGGTCTACTTCACATTGTTGTAAGCTGACAATATCAAATACGATATTGTCAGCATGACAATGTTGAAAGCACAGAACATCGTGCAGGTAAATGGAAATCTCCATAAGGGGGAGATTTCCATTTACCTAAATGTAGTGTGGTTTTGGAGTAGGTATATTTAAGTAGGGGGGTGTGGGGGGCAACGCTCCATATGTGGGGGTGCAGGGGGGCTTGCCCCCTGCCTACACTAGTTAGTTTTTTTTTTTGGTTTGTTATTTTTTTAATGTTATTAAATATTGTACTAATATGATCAATAAAGTTTGAACTTTATGGATTCAAATTAGTAAGATTTCGATAACGTGATATAAATGCAGGTAGCCTATCTACCACAAGAGTGGTCTCTGGCCCAGAAATTGTAGTTTATTGGCCGTTTGGGCAATTTTTCCATCTCTTTCAACTTTCTGGTTTAAAAGCCTGTGTTTGTGCTTGTTTCCCACCTTTCCTGTAACTAGTCTAGTCCAGATACAGATTTGCTTTATCCAGGACTGTTTGTAAGCTTCTGAGCCCCCCCTCCCCCAAGCCTTTCTGTGTTGGAGGGAAGCATTCTAGCTTATCAGTGGCAGTGGTACACACTATGTAGCCTATCTACCACAAGATCCAGGTACAAATTTAGTTTTAGCACTTGAATTTCATTATTCATGTTCAGCACTTGTTCAGAACTTGGAAACCAATATACAAAACAAAACAGACCGCCAGCAGCAAATAGAACCAGAAATCAAAAGCAAGGCTGCTGTAAAGCCAATAACAAGTCCATCTGATCCCAAAGGATATGATTTTATTATCCAAACACAACGATATAACACGAGATAAGCGCTTTCGTCACCAAGACTTCAACAGATCTAATGTAGCTTTGTACATAAACAGTTTAAATACAAAAAGAAAGCATCATGTGACTAAAACAATTATCTAAATGCATTAATTAATTAAGAATACGTTCTAAATATAGAAAAATACTGTGACCTGTGTTAAAATAACAAATAGAAAAACATAATAAGATATATACAAATAAAATAAATATTCATATTTTTTATATATCATTTCCTATACCATGTGAATCTAAAATACATATAAGAAATACCTTATAAAATACTAGCCCTGTGTCTTAATTCGGGTTTGATACTAATACTCTCATTTAGCCCTGGAAAAAACGTAGAATTTAATTTAAATTGCCATTTGGATTCCGCCCTTAATAGTTTATTCTTCCAATCACCCCCTCTTGTATCCTTGGGCACAATCTCCAAAATAGCAAACATAAATCTATGACTAGGGTTAGCCGTGATATTTTTACTTAAAGCATTTTTATCATCATTCTTATTAATACTATAAAGATGTTCATATATCCTGCGGTTAAGCTTCCTTTCTGTCTTTCCCACATAAAAACAGGTGCAGGCAGTACAAGTGGCCAGATAAACTAAACCCGTGGAGACACATGAACCTTGTACAAAACAGATGTCTAAGTCGAAGGGCTTTAGCTTCAAAGATTCTTTTTAATTGATAAAAGAACAATAATCACAGCAACCACACTTACGGGTGCCTATCTTCTTATTAATGTGTATTTTCATTTTGTGTTCCAATAAAAACTTTAGGTTGGACTCTACCTTATAGGTGAAAGTCGGCTCAGGGCCCATAAGCTTAATTATTGAGTATTATTTTCTTCACTACATTTGCTGTTTCCCCATAAGTTATAACCATAGCCTGTGAGAAATCTTTACCATCACCCCTATTATTTACCACCTGGTCACTACCCATACCTAAAAGTGGAATGTATCTATCGTTCCAAAGGGAACAAACTTCATCCCTAATATTTGTTACAAAATCAGAGGGATACCCCCTTTCCAAAAACATTTCCTTTTTTAAATTAACATTTGTTATAGAAAAATTAATTATTTTTTGGATGATGCATTACTACAGGGCATTATTAATGAAGAGGTTTATAACTTTTTACATGTAGAACACCCCACCATACCTGTTTGTTTTGGGATCCCTAAAACACATAAGGATGTTAAGGACCCACCCTATAGATTGATTATTGCAGGTAAGAATAGCATTACGTACCCCCTTGGGGTGTTTATTGATCGGTTAGTGAAACAGTCTATGAACCCTGTGGAGCACATCCTTAACAACTCATGGGATTTTTTAAAGCAAATAAAGAATGATTATTTAATAAGGAATGTTATTTCTCCACTATAGATGTAGTGGATTTATTCACATCAATACCCCATGATATTGGATTAGAATTTTTTAAGGATGTTTTAGTAAAATATAGTAATTTAGGGGGAAAAATGGTTAATTTTTTGATAGAACATATGGAAATCATTTTGAAAAATAATTTCTTCACATTTGAAGGGGAATTTTACAAGCAAACCCAAGGGGTAGCAATGGGTAATAGCTGCGCTCCAATTTTCGCTAACATGGTTTTATTTGAGTGGGAGAATAGATTTCTTTTTTCCTCACCCTTTAAGGATGAATGGTCACTATATTTTAGGTTCCTAGATGATTTATTTATTTTATGGAAAAATGATAAATTTTTCCTTGCTTTTATGGAGTATATTAACAATTTATGTGGTTATTTTAAATTTACGGGTAATGGCAACAAGGATAATATACATTACCTGGATGTTAGTATTTCTAAGGACTATGCTAAGGAATGTTTTACATCATGTGTTTATAGGAAAACCACCTTTTCTAATGATTATTTAGAGTTCTCTAGCAACCACCCATTTTACATCAAGAAGAACATAGTCAAAGGGCAGATGGTGAGGGTTGTGAGGATGTGTTCAGAATTTAGATTGGTGGAAGATGAAATTAATAAGGTAAAGGAAATGTTTTTGGAAAGGGGGTATCCCTCTGATTTTGTAACAAATATTAGGGATGAAGTTTGTTCCCTTTGGAACGATAGATACGTTCCACTTTTAGGTATGGGTAGTGACCAGGTGGTAAATAATAGGGGTGATGATAAAGATTTCTCACAGGCTATGGTTATAACTTATGGGGAAACAGCAAATGTAGTGAAGAAAATAATACTCAATAATTGGTCTATGTTGAAATGTAATAATGACATCTTTAAGCTTATGGGCCCTGAGCCGACTTTCACCTATAAGGTAGATTCCAACCTAAAGTTTTTATTGGAACACAAAATGAAAATACACATTAATAAGAAGATAGGCACCTGTAAGTGTGGTTGCTGTGATTATTGTTCTTTTATCAATGAAAAAGAATCGTTGAAGCTAAAGCCCTTCGACTTAGACATCTGTTTTGTACAAGGTTCATGTGTCTCCACGGGTTTAGTTTATCTGGCTACTTGTACTGCCTGCACCTGTTTTTATGTGGGAAAGACAGAAAGGAAGCTTAACCGTAGGATATATGAACATCTTTATAGTATTAATAAGAATGATGATAAAAATGCTTTAAGTAAACATATCACGGCTAACCCTAGTCATAGATTTATGTTTGCTATTTTGGAGATTGTGCCCAAGGATACAAGAGGGAGTGATTAGAAGAATAAACTATTAAGGGCGGAATCCAAATGGCAATTTAAATTAAATTCTACGTTTTTTTCCAGGGCTAAATGAGAGAATTAGTATCAAACCCGAATTAAGACACAGGGCTAGTATTTTATAAGGTATTTCTTATATGTATTTTATTTTTACATGGTATAGGAAATGATATATAAAAAATATGAATATTTATTTTATTTGTATATATCTTATTATGTTTTTCTATTTGTTATTTTAACACAGGTCACAGTATTTTTCTATATTTAGAACGTATTCTTAATTAATTAATGCATTTAGATAATTGTTTTAGTCACATGATGCTTTCTTTTTGTATTTAAACTGTTTATGTACAAAGCTACATTAGATCTGTTGAAGTCTTGGTGACGAAAGCGCTTATCTCGTGTTATATCGTGTTTGAATAATAAAATCATATCCTTTGGGATCAGATGGACTTGTTATTGGCTTTACAGCAGCCTTGCTTTTGATTACTGGTTCAGAACTTGTTAGCACTAAATAAGCTACAAATTACTACAGCACTCAACCTTCCTCTTTACCTAGAGGAAAACAGCTTTTATACTTATTTTCCTCTCTTGCTTAGAGAAACACCTCTCTTATACTCACTTTCCTCACTTGTCTAGAGAAAAGTAATTTTGTATTCAGGCATGTCTAAGGGTCAGCTTCCAGTGTTCTCTCCTGTCTATCTGATGAATCTCGGCATCTTGAGGCAATGTAGCAATTGCATCATGTATAAAGACAACCCTCTCCTCCTAACACCCAGCACCACAACCTGTGAGAGATGCACTTATCTAGCCAAACCCGAGGTAAAGCTCTCTCCAACCAAGACTAAACTTGACAGTCAAGAGGAGAAGGTAAACACTTGCACCACACCACACTCATCATATAGTCCCACTAAACCTACACCACCAAAATCCACACATATAAACACAAAAATTTGCGGAGGCTCTCAATAATAATCTGCTCAAGCAACAGAGACCACCAAAGCAGAAACGCAAGCAACCCCCACCCCCCCAACACAACTCAAACGACACATAGCCCACAGACTTAGTGTGCCAATAAACCACAGCCCATACGGCAAAATTATATACACAACACACTAGTCATAGGTGACTCTATAGTCAGGCAAACTGATGTCCCACTCACCAGGCTAAACAAGGAGAAGGTTACTGTCAGCTGTTTGTCGGGTGCAAGGATCTGCCACATAACCCATGCCCTCAGGTCACTCCACAACAAGTACAAATATAAGTCTGTCATTGTCCATGTTGGTGTGAACGACCTGAGACATACCTCCCTGGACTACATGAAAAGAGACATGGAAGAGCTCTCCAATCTTGTAGCCCAGGTAGGTATGACCCTAGCCCTGAGTAGCACCCTGCCATCACCCAGAATGATACCGCAGTACAAGGACAGAATGATTGACTTCAACAATTGGATACGCATCTGGTGTCATTCTAAGGGGATCCAGTATCTGTCTGCCTGGGATGACATGGTCGACAGACCAGGATGCTTTGCCAGAGATCACCTGCTCCTGTCACCCCTGGGATTCCTGATATTGGCTAAGGGTCTTGCCACCCCTATAGTGCCTTTTTTAGGCAAGGTTCAAATGACAAATTTACCAGTGTAACAGGAACAGGCAAGAAAAAACTGAGGGTAATGCCACTCAATGCTAGAAGTCTAAATCTCAAAATGCACTCACTCAAGGCACTCCTTAAAATGGAGAACATCGATATCTGTGCAGTGACTAAGACCTGGTTTAAGGCTCTAGAGAGCACCCCTGCATTACCAGGCTATAACTCATACCACACTTTTCGGCCATCTAACCTGGACCATTACACTAAAGGCAGAGGTGTGTCCATATTCCTTAAGAATATCCAAACCTCCAGGCTAGTTGCGCAGCATAATGCATCTGAGGTTATCCAAGTGCAACTAACTCTGGGCAAAACTGCAATCCAAATTGTAGCTTGCTACAGATCCCCCACAATGCCCCAGGATTTCCACTCCTCTTTTCTTGATATACTGGAAAATATTAGAGTTCAACCAAACACCCTAATAATGGGTGACTTCAACTACCCCACCATTAACTGGGAAAACTACTCATGTACCAACTCCTTTGCTCAATGCTTTCTGGAATTCATAAATTCCAATGCCCTGGATCAACTTATCCACACCCCCACCAGGGGCAACAATATCCTAGACCTAGTCATTACCAACATGAGTGACCGGTGTTCCACACCTGAAGTCAACTCCTCGGTCAGATTCAACCATAAGTCAATCACCCTAGATATCCGCATCCCGTCCCCACCCACTATTACAGAAACCATGGTAAAAAATGTTCCAAAGCCAACTTCGTGCTTCTTAAGATAGAAGTGGTGAACTTCATGACACCCATGAAGATGGACAATACAGTTACAACTGCTGAATCCTGCACAAATGCACTCTATAAGCACTTACACGGTGCATGAATCGTGCTATCCCAAACAAAACCAAGACGCTATCCTCCAAAAAAAGGAAGCCAATCTGGTGGTCCCCTGCCATAAACAAACTCTACAACAGAAGGAAGAAACTGTTGCAAAAGAGAGTAAAATCCCATGAGTGGAGGGGTTCCCTGGTCAGCCTCAGTAAGAAGCTGAGATCCCTTATAAGATCCTCCAAAGCTAGCTATGCAAACATAATTGCCACTGATTCTAAGGGCAACCACAAAGCCTTCTATAGCTATCAAGAATCTCAGTGGCAACACCCAGATCTGCTCTGAATTACAGCACACCAGCACAAAAATTACAGAACCAACTGATATTGCCAACATCCTGGCAGATAGGTTCAGTGCTAACTTTACCCCCCTCTCACCCCCTACAGGGCCCATATCTATACAGGAAGAATGCAGAGTCACTGTAATCACATCTATGCAGGTAAGTGCTGCACTCTCTAAAACCAAAAATACAACATCCATCGTAATAGACAACATGCCAGGCTGCGTTTTACATGAACTTCAGAATGAACTGGCTCCCCACCTAAACACCATGTTCAATCATAGTCTCACATCAGGCTTTGTGCCCACTGAATGGTGCACAGCAACAGTTATCCCACTCCACAAAGGGGGAGCCACCACTGATCCTGGGAACTATCTCCCTCTTAGCCTGACAAGCCTGGTCTGCAAGGCCATGGAACATATCATGGAACTCATAAACAAAGTCATTGGTAACCTCCAAACTCTGGACCCCACCAAGTTTGGGTTTGTGAAAGACAGATCATGCCTTCTGAACCTTATCAACTTCATTGAGGCAGTCACCAAAGCCGTAGATGAGGGTAAGGTGGTTCACACAGCCTATCTTGACCTCACCAAGGCTTTCAACACCATCCTCCATTCTGGAATCATAGCTAAACTCACTAAACTAGGTATAAATCCCTATGTCACAAGATGGGTTGCTAACTGGCTCACTGACAGAACCCATACTGTAAAAGTTGCAGACTCCAAATCTAACTTCAAACCAGTGACAAGTGGAGTACCACAGGATTCAGTCCTGGGACCTGTCTTGTTTGGTATCTACTTCTCTGAAGTACAGGCTAATACAGAAGGCTTCTGGCTAATGAATTTCACAGATGACTGCAAACTAGGAGCCATAATCAAGTCCCCAAATGATGTGGACATCCTACATAAGGCCTCACTGAGACAGATTCCTTGTGTCAGAGGCATTGCCTCAAGCTCAATGCCAAAAAGTGCATTGTCATCCCCTTTGGTAAAAACTCTGTACCCATGAACTACCACATAAATGGCAGTCTACTTAATGCTGAATGTGTGATAAGAGACCTTGGAACCAGGTGGACAGTAGTCTCTCCTTTGATAATAACATGTGGCACACCTCATCACAAAAGGGTTCTCATCAAGGAAAAAAGAGGTCATTGTTCCCCTCTACTCGGCACTCATTAGATCCATTATAGAGTACAATGCCCCTATTGGAATGTACCTCACAAGACATCTGCAGCAGCTGGAAAGGCCACAGAAGTACCTCACAAAGAGGATTACTGTCCTCAAACAGATGCCAAACACTGACCATCTCAAAAACTCCAGCTTTACTCTGTAGCATATCGCCTACTCTGAGGAGATCTCTGCCTAACATATAAAGCTATGTTAAACCCAGAGCTGTTGGACATGCTAGACCTAAAGAAATCCCAATCCCTCCGAGTTACATGCTCTAGGGACCTAAACCTTGTCACCACAATAAACAGGACATGCTGGAGGGGTAGAGTCCTATCCCAGAGACTTCCTATACTCTGGAACAAGCTACCCATCAATGTCAAGCAAAGTTTCTCATTAGCACTCTTAAAGAAAAATCTTGATGAGTGGATGGGAAACAGGAAATACACCCCGGGGATCACTTCTGTGGCTCTGCTCAACAGGGGCACAGGATATTAACTTTCTTGGATGATGTAAGCCAGGGAACCTTGTTGGCTAGGCTTACTTAGGCCCTTGGGCCGATAGCCTAGTACCTACCTATGAACTGTAGAGAATAACTAAATAAAAAAGCAAATTGCCGCTTTTTTGCAAATAACAGCCATACGCCTTAGAGCTGCTCTTGGTTTGGCTACTTTTTTTGAAAGTTATAGAAAATCTGCTGCATCTAAAGCCTTCTGCTGTTAAAATAATGAAAATAAGTATCATTGTGTACTTTTGATGATTATTTTTACTGTATTTCATAAGAATCCTGTATTATTTGGTACATTTCTTGCACTTTAGCAGGCTTTCAAAGCTTAACTGTTTCCACCTCACTGCAAAAGCAGAGGAGGATGGTGACTGCAGATAAGAATATGAAAACAACACTGAAGAATATAAATGTGGAGAGTTTTGATGAATATTTACTGCAGATGGTAGGCATATTGAAGCACAATTCACAATGCCAGTGCATACAAGTTAAAGGATATTCCTCCTTGCTCATCACAGAATAAACATGTAGTGACACATGAATTGTCCATATTAAACAAGTAACCACAGCAACAGGTCCTGAATTCAGACACGTTCATACATTCCTCATCTATCAGTGTCAAGACAACCATACACAAATTTAGAAATGTAGACCTGTTTTTTAATATACCCATCTCAACAATCAGTAGCAAGCAGTGAAACACGCAGTCATGATGCCATCCAAAGATGGACTAAAGTAGCATGCACAGTCAGGACATAGTGATATGGGGAAGGGATGGACTGACAGTGGGATGCTAAACACAGGGAATGGTGTACTGCAGTAAACTTTACACAGGTAGAATGTTGCTATGCTGACTTGGGCCAGATATTTAATGACAGAACAACATAAACTGCTGTATTGTAATAAGCACATGCCTACAACTTGCGCAAGATTCTTAGCACTTTGATGTTCATATCCCACAAGACAGGTACCATAATCCTTTCAATGGTCTTCCTAACCAGACCAACAGCTCCTAGTGGGGAATGGTGAGACAAGCAATGGGTGCCTCAGGTACCTTCATGGCTTCCAGTCTCTGTGTATTCCTTTGACTCATCCAGTAACATGCCGGTATCCATTCTGCATGTCCTCCATTGTCTTTGGTAGTACTATCTGTTGATTCCATTACATATGACAAGGAAATACAACAGCATCACCTCACAGCATATATATCAGCTAGACTAAATATAACAGTGAAAAAATAATATTTCACATATTCCCAATGTTGTAAAAGATAATGAAAGTGCTTCTGGGTCATCACATGATGGGCAATCATGTCTTATATGCCTAGAGCAAAACAGTTATGCATAGCAATGAATGATTACAAATCAACAGTGCTATATACACAACAAACATTGCCTGTTTCAGATACACCATCAACTGTTGTACACTAAATGTATAGCCAAACTGATCAGAAAACTCTTTGTGACATAACTCAGTACTGTTATAACATACTTTTGAATAATTAAAACTCTTGCCTGCAACCCAGAAAAAGGAATGCAGATGACTTATCCCAGCAGCACCTAATATGTAGCTGCCACAGTAGCAAAAAATACTTGAACAGGGTGTGGTCAAGCATATGTCAATGGGGAACTGCTTCATAAATCCAGATGAGCCGACAAAAATCATGCAATAATGGCTGCCCTGGTGGCATAGAGGGTTAAAGCCCTAACTACAGTCCACTCAATCAGGATTTGATTAATAGCTTGGGGAAGTGAAGAAGTGGAGAGAGGGATGGGTGTGTCTGTTCTGTAGGAGGGCATTTATTGATGGTGCTCCATTAGTAGAGGCATGGTCCAATGAGGGAAGTTGTCCTCATAATAATCAACTAACTTGAGGGGCAGGTAATGATTAAGGTATTTAGAAGACTCCCTCCAGAATAGAAGCAGAGATGGACAAGCATCCAGAATACCTTTAATGTCCAAGAAAGACCCCATTAATACCAGAGTATTTCCGATGAGAAGGAGATAAACTGGTAGACCCAGTACTGAAGTGGGGCACTGAGAGTCAGACTAGGGAAAACGCTGTCCCAAGGGGGACCAGAAAGTGCAATACACAAATAAACCCACTACAACTTTCTAGTCATATACAACTATCAAGGTCCCCACTACATAAGATATCTGTAATTTGGACAGACACTGTTGTCAGTGGGAAAGAGGTAAAAGGTTAATAGGTTTATAGGTATATATTAGGTTTACGAGAACTAGGGCCCTTATAAGCCTAGCTGTGCAACCCAAATGTGACCCACACATTTGATTTATATAGGTGGTGATTTCCTGACTGCCTTTGTCCATCAGAGACATAGCAGCCAGACCGAAGGTAAATTTCCCATTACCCATCCACTGGTTCAAGTTGCTCTTAAAAGGGATAGTTAGGAATTCTGCTTCACATGGATGAGGAGCCCGTTCCAGAGAATGGCAATTCTCTGAGAAACTTATCTGTCTGTCCAACATGCCCTATTTATGTTGCAAGCAAAAGTTAAATCTTTTAATCTAGTAGTTCTGCTGCTGTTTGCTTTGTGGATGTGCAAAAGGTTCATCAAAACAGGGTCCAGGGATTTCATGTATGCCAGGTAAAGGTCACTTCACAGAAGTCTGTATGAAACCAAGTAAAGAGACAAGGCTTTGAGGTGATCAGTGCTGGACATTGTTTATTTCCTGGATGATTTTTGTAAGGAACCTTTGTGGACATTCCAGTTGCTGCATTTGCCTGGTCAGGTACATAATAAAGAGGTCATTATACTCTGTGATGGGGCTGATGAGGGCAGAGTACAATGGTAGGATGGCCTTTCCAGACCTAGATGCCATGCTGTGTTTTATAAGTTGAACAACATAGAAGGATTTTCTTGCTACAATGGACAAATGCTGGTTGAAGGCTAGTTAATTGTCTACATGAGTTCCCAAGTCCCTGAGGTAGTGAATCAATTTTTAATGGTGTTTTATTGATGACATAGTTACCTAGGGTGGTAGAATTCCCAAAAGGTACAATAATGCATTTCTTGGTACTGAGTTTTAAAACATGGCTTTGGCACCAAGCATTTGTCTGTATTACACCTTGCTGAATGGTGTTCTCATCTAGAGGGAATTTGATGACTGCTTCCATTTTGCAATCATTTTTAAACTTGGCCAATTAAAGGCCTTTGATATCTGAGGAGTAAGTGCCTTAAAGGAGTGGGCCCAGCACATAGCCCCGGCGGACTCCGCTGATGACTGGCCTCTTTGTGGAGGTGGCAGCTAGCTATCCAGCATGTTACAAAGGAGTTTATGCCTAGTTCTATAAGTCTGTTGACAACTTATATCAAATGCTTTAGCAGATTTAGGTAGATAGTATGTACCATTTTCCTCTCATCCATTACCTTAGTAACCTTTTCAAAGAAGCCCACCAGATTCAGTAAGCATGACCTTCCTTTGGCAAAGCCAAACTGGTATGGATCCACTGCCTGGGGTCTCCTATGTCCTTGCTCATAATTTCCATGATAATTCTTTCCAGGGGTTTGCAAAAAAGAGTAGTCCGACTAATGGGTCTGTAGTTTCCAGGATCTGTTGAAGGTCCTCCCTTACGAATGTGGATGACCATTACAGTCCTCCATTCACGTGGAACAAAGTCTGTTTTAAGACACTCAGACCTGTTTCTACAGGCTACACATTGTCAGTCTGCATGTTTATTGCAAGATTATAAAAGTAACAATACAGAACAGTAACAGAAATGTGTTATACCATACCACATATGCAAAAGCAAGAACATCCTGCATCTACACCTAGAAAAGAGCAAAAGTCTATGTGCACATTATACAGAGCAATATATTAAAACACATCTGAATAACCCGTAAATGCTACATATTTCCACAGCAAGGCAAAAAAGTGCTCTAACATAAATAATGCAACCAGAATATAGCAATTATTTATGTCATATTGCACCATAATAGCATGTATTTGAACTCTTACAGAAGACAGTTTGTGGGTTCACTGAAAATATCCAGCTGTTGTCAAAGGTCAGTGAGTCTCCTGCTAAGGTCATCAAAGTTGTAATGCATCTGCATCTCCAAATGCTTGATCCATGTCCACTGTTAGAGGTCAGATATCAGATCCTGCAAGGCATCTAGCCAATGAAATGGACTTTCCAAAAATGGAGGATTCTCATAGTGGTGCGGTAGGGAAAACATTGTAATTATCTCTCATTTATCACACAATGATGCCAGTGAACCATCCATTCATGTTGGCTGCACTTACCATTCCACATAGAGGCAAACCAATACCACTGGACAGTTGAACAGTGAATTCCTTTGGAAGCCATGGTTAATCAAGACAGAATAAAATGGTGGAACTTTCAATTCTGCTATAAAAAGATGCACCACCAGACACAAGACATACAGTTTATGGGGAGCTACATTAGACAGCCATAGTAAACACCCTCTTTCTCCCATAAATGAAACTACAGAGCACACAAACAGTACATCTGAGCTGAGTCTAATGACACAGAGCTCACACTAGCTGTCATAAAGCAGAAAAATGAGTTTCCATAGTATTCAGTGTAAAGAAGGCACATCAATAAGTCATGATGTACTATGTGCTTACTGAAAAGCAGTTCAATCCAGAATCATAGCAGTTTTTACACACTCATTATCAAAACAAAAATGTATGTGTGTCTAAATATTAGCATATATCCTGTACCATGTATTGTTAAATATGATCTAAGAAGCATGTTTAGCAGAACTTCATCTCAGCTACCATTACCATTGGGGCATGGTATATTGGAGACCAATAGAGTGCATTGCAGCATGTATTACTCTCCAAGTAGCTGTACCTGTATTTGCAGAACTGAAAAATGTGCAGAACTGTAGCATCATATAGCAAAAATACAACCCTAGCATATATCATATCCTCTCATACTATTTATAATACAAATGTTTGTTTGACTCTGAGAAGGCCTTCATCATCAATTCTGAAAGTGGAATGTAAGAAATATGCCATGCCAGTGAGGGAACTGCTGATAATTACAAACCATATCAATTGTGGTATTGCATGTTAAGCAACAGAGGTCAGTACACACAACTTGATGTCATCTCAGTGTCACTATACAAACTCATCAGCTGACGAAGCAATGCAAATATAAGCAGGATCCAACATGGTTGTTGTATGACTGTGGTCACCATCTTTTCTGTATAATGGCATATTCAAACAATAAAGTTATCTTTGCAACAATGGAAAATAAGATTTCAGAATGAGTTTGAAAAGTTAAACAACAGTCACTGTTTTTATGACTTGGGTACTTCTTAATTTAAATAATATGTAGAAACTCTGTTATGTATTTACTTGTTTTTTTCTGAATTTTTAGTAATCTGATTATTGTTGGTAAATCACTTAACATCACTTTTTGTAGTCATACACAGTTACACCTCTACATACATATATTGTTTCCTAGAAAGTAGAAAACAATTTATTAAGCAGACCTTAATTTGATATATTTAAGGCAAAACAATCTTTTTATCATTTCTGACTTTTCAGTACTGAATACCATACAAAATGCCTGATATACAATTGGAACACATTATTTTGAGTCATCTCACTACACAAAAAGTACAATCAGCCCAGAAAAGAAAGACACAAACCATCAAAGGCTATGAGTATTGTTCACAAACATTATTTTATTAGCTTGGATGTTCTGCTTATTTTCCCACTTGCACAGCATTATTTACAGAATAAAAAGTAAAATATTAACATAGACAGCAGCTATAAACCATGTATACTACATTAAGAAATATCTGTACAAGTTAGTTTTTGGCACTGAACTTGGGCAACAAAAGCAGCTTCCTTTAAATGATGTTCTTTTAAAGTATACTTAAATGCAATAAAACTGCTATGTGTTAGCAGGATTGTGGTTCCAGGTAGCAGGTCCAAATTTTCAGAAAGTGCTTTCACCTAAAGAAAGAATTAAATTTTCATCTGGATCATCCCTCTCGGCAGATGCATGTTGTCTGATTAATAATTTATGTTTTAAAGGAGGAACATTGACCATTCTTGAACAATTGTACTCTTATAATGTCTTTGGAGATCTTTTCCACAGGGATCTGTGCCTAGACTTTTGAGCCATGAAAGATTACTCTTTGATGTCCTATTCGTTCACAAAATAATGATACCTTAAATACCTTTGAAGAAAGGAACTAAACCTTCACCATCAGCTAAATAAGAGACATTGACATGATAGATTCAAATCCCAATGTATCCCTCCCACTGGATCAAACTTCTAAATGTGAAAGAGTGTCACTCTTGCCAACTTCAAGATAAACTTTGATACTTGGATATGCATACATAAGTTCTCAACGGCCTACCATAAGGCTAGTAAGAATTTTAGATTTTTTGTTATTTTTGCCAAGCTTCTAAAGGACTGCAAACTAATCGTCTATTACCTACCTAAGAACCTATGACTCTATAAAAATAGCAATAACACTGCCACTTTCTGGTAACCATTTGATTTTTCAAGATGAAGACAGTGATACAAAAGGTTATCTGCCTTAAGGACTGTTAGAAAAATATGCATTAATGTGTGTATGCTTAATGCCAATTAATAATCAAATGAATTAATACGCTTTTCATTCTGTTTTTCATGCACTGTGTTATATATAATTAAGTTTCATATGAGACTGAAAAAGATGCTTTTTTGAAAACTGCAGTATGCTTTCTGAAACTTGCAAGATGCCCTCTGACCTAGTAACTGCTAGCACAGCAATATTCATGTTTATGCCTTTTGGAAATGTACTTGAGAAGCAGGTGCTTATCTGCTAGGTCAGGAACGAATGAATGAACAATACTATATTCTGTAAATGTAATGATTTCAAACAATCAGCTCTGTTCGAAGCATGAGAACATGTGCAGCTGCAGTAACTTAGAGATAAAGTAGACAAAGGATTATTAGAGAAATGAACTGTTAGCATTGTGCTTGAATTAGCCATAGTACCTTGAATGGTAACGTAACATGTATCTAACTGGGAGTAATCAAGGCCATGTTGTTTTCCTCAATAAGTTTCACATAAAAATTGATAAATCAGCAGAAATTCATGGGAATGATGGTCAACATATGATGATGAAAAAGGTGGTGATCTGTTACGTCAGCTTGGTAGGCCATGTCTAGTTAGAGAATGTATAAAAATGAAAGTATTTCCTGTTTCTAGTTAGACAAACTCTGTAATAGCACGTTTTTGTCTCCCTGCTGCAAGATTAAAGTGCCTTAACCTGAACCTACTGTGTTTTGATCATTTTTAAAGTATATTTTTCCTTTGACGGTTTGGTCCTTCGGACCGGAAAGTACCTCTCACTCTAGGCCTAGGTCAGAATTGGGCCCGGTGGCAAGCATCCGTACAGAGAAGAGGCCAAATTGGCTCTTCTGTTTTGAAAGACCTTCGACTGAATTGTCGTTCGAAAGAGGCCAGCCACTGTTTCTGATCTGGGATTGGAGGACGAGTCAACGATCCGGTGGATCAACTCACGGAGGGTCAGGTAAGGAAGAATTACCTTATTTCTGTTTTAAGATCAGGGGCTAGTTACAGAACTGTTTTTGTCAGGAAGATTTGCATGTGCAGATCAGGGACAAAAAAGGGGTTACTGTTTTGTCATAGATCAGGGAAACAGGATAGGTAGGCAGTTATTCTAGATAAACTGTGAAAAGGTATAGAACTGTGGTACCACGTGATAAAGAGGGTTACGTAACAATTTTCAGCTTAGCTAAGGCAACAATGGGAAATCAGTGTACGAAAAGTTCCCGAGACCCACCCCTAACTGAAGATGTGAAATATATGCAATTACAGCGTGCCGACAATGTTAAGTATTATACAAAATGGGTTGATAAGTATAAATTTGATGGTAATTTAGATAAACTCGCACTTATTAAACTTGTCAGGCAACTAAAAACAGATGCAAAAGGTCAATTAAAAAAGCAACGACAATTAGGAGTCCCTCAGGTGCATAGGTGGCTTGAGGAAGCAAATCGCAGGGAACAAAAGATAAAGAATTCAAAAGCTATGTTTTTAGACAAAGAAGATAATAACTTGGTAATAGCAACAGCCCCTCCTTCACCCCCTCCGCTACCCTTACCAGAATATGAAGCGAGTGGACAAGCTGATCCACCTCCGCTATATCCAGCTGTTTCCACAGCATCAAAACCATTTGTCAGGGATCCTATCGAAACAAGGTCTCGAACACGCGACTTGAGAAGCGAGATTGAACTATGTGAAATAAATAGAAAATCACAAGCTATGAGTGAGGAAGAAATATGTCCACTTATAGAAGTACCAAATCCTCAGGCAGGACAAGCAGGACAGGATCCGACTCTTTTAGTTTATAGACCGTGGACACCAGAAGATATCCGGAAAGCCACAGAGGGAATTTCCCATCCGAAAGTGAATTTTCAAAAATTTTTAGAAGACTTACAGGGTATGAGATTAAGTTACCATTTGAATGAAGAAGAAGTAGAAAAAGTAGTTAGACAAATTGTAGGTCCAGATTGGCACATGATCAGTGGCGACTGGAATCCTCGTGATGCACAGCTTAGACCACTCCCATATACTAATGCAGAATTGGATGGCAGAGTGAAAGGTCTGACAGACCGAATCTCTGAAAAGTGGAAGCTTAGGGCTGATTGGACTTGCATTAATCAGTGCATTCAACAAGAAGGTGAAACAGTTGATAGATATTATGCTAGATTATTAGAGTGTTTTAAAAACCACTGCGGAATGCAGATACCAGAAAACCAGACACAAGATTCCCTATATGAACAACAGCTAAAGAATGCATTCTTGAAGGGTAGTATAACTCCCATTAGCAGCTTTATTACAAAGCACATGGTAGATCATCGTACGAGTAGATTGCAGCCATTACTTGAATATGCTAGACATGCAGAGAGACATTTTAATAGTAAAAAGAAAAAGAAAACTCAAGTATTTTCAGCAGAAGATGGGTAAGAAGTTTTTGTAGTACAAACTGGAAGAAAGGGTAAGAAAAATATCCAGGGAAATAAACAATCTGACAAGCGATCAGAAGATTTTGAAGAAAGGAAGAAAAGAGGTGAATGTTTTAAATGCGGGAAAAAAGGACATTTAGCAAGGGATTGCAGGCTAAATAAGAAGGTGACTACAGAAAATAAGGAGGATGAGGAATTACTATATGATAGTCAGGAATCACTAAATGGAAATAAACAGGAAAAGACAAGTACAAATGTGATAGCAAGGGTAGAGGATGTGATAGAAGGGGAAGAGGATGTACATGAATTTGAAGACATTGAAGAAAATGAAATTTTGGACTTAGCCTTACTGAGCCTAGAGCTTTACTTAGCAGATACAAAACCGGAAGTGACGCTTCTGGTAGAGGGGAGGGAAGTCAAATTTTTGTGTGACTCAGGGGCTTCATGGACCCTGATACACCCTTCCAAATTACCGGAACATTCAGAATCACCAGATTATATTCTAGTGAAGGCAGCTAATGGACAGCTGTATCGGGAGCCACTCTCCCATGACATAGCGATAACAGACCCCGTTTCAGGAATGACCCAGAGAAGTAAAATTGTAGTTTCTGCAAAATGCCCAGTAAACCTTTTGGGTAGAGACTTAATGCAGATATTTGGCATAGCCGTAGTTCCAACCATGCAGGGTATGGAAGCATAGCGACACATGGATACTTTTGTAGTGCGACCAGAGGGTGAGACATATTATTGATACAGCCAGGACTTGGTTACGACTGGTCCAGGGGCAGTAACTGAAGAACTGATGAATGTAGCCATCAGTAAGTCCCCCTCCCTCTACATTGACAAACAGCATTTGTTGCATTGTACTCTATATTACTGTAATAGACCAGGACCTGATAAAGATTATGAGCAAGAATTGTTTCAGAACCACGCAAACAGACCAGTGTTACGAAACTTGTACTGGGACGCAGAAGGAAACAGTGTAGTAAGCTGTTCATTGCCCCAGGAATTTTTAGCACTTTACAAATCTAATCGATTGCCACATGTTAGCTTAACTAAGAATAGAAATTTGAAATGGGCAGACTTAGGAGAAAAAGTCACAAGGTGGGAGAAACAGACAGAATTAGAACTCTCTGAACAAGGAGTACAGAAACAGGAATTGAATTGGATAACACAGACACACCCGGCTGTGCACTCACAGGCTAGTGAGAATAGCTGAGTATTACACTTATTGGAGGAAGAGGAAAAAGCCTTGCAAAACATACCAGAGACTCTTTGGTCAACAGGGAAATCAGATGTAGGACTTATACGAACAGCAGGACCAGTTACTATTACGCCAAAGTCAGCATTTAGACCTCAGAAAAGGCAGTATCCCTTGAGAAAGGATGCAGAGATAGGGATCAAACCTACAATAGCAGCCTTACTTAAGGAAGGAGTCTTAATAGAATCTCCTGATTCACCTTGTAACACACCATTATTTCCTGTCAGGAAAGCAAACGGGGAATGGCGTATGGTCCAGGATTTACAAGCTGTAAATAATGCAGTTATACCCAGGGCACCAATGGTGCCAGATCCGCACACCTTACTGAATGATTTAAAACCTCAGCAAAAGTATTTTTCTGTGGTAGATATTAGTAATGCATTTTTCTCAATACCGATACACCCCGACAGCCAACATTGGTTTGCATTTACATTTCAGGGGAAACGGTATACATATACAAGATTACCACAGGGATATTGTGAAAGTCCAACAATATTTGCACAAGAAATGGCAAGCAACCTGGCGGGATTTATCCCACTGAAAGGTAGTCAGATTTTACTTTATGTAGACGACATTCTGCTGGCAGCCCCCACCCAGCAAGAATGTAAAGAGGACACCTTAGCATTATTACAGTTTTTAGCTACTCAAGGACACAAAGTAAACAAGAACAAACTACAACTTTGGAGAAAACAAGTTAAGTACTTGGGATATGTAATATTCAAGGAAGGTAGAATATTAGATGAAGATAGCAAAACAGCAATATTACAAGCACCTAGACCAACTACCAAGAAGGAAATGATGTCCTTCCTGGGAACTACTAACTTTTGTCGGAGTTGGATACCAAATTATGCTTTGGAATCTGCTCCACTGGCCAATTTAATATTCAAAAAGCCGATGGCAGCACAGGATTTATTACAATGGACACCGGAAGCAGAAGCAGCTTTCTGCAAGCTGAAACAACTGATAGCATCATCCTTAGTTTTAGGATTACCAAACTATCATAAGCAATTTTTTCAAACTGTAGACTGTAAGCAGGGTTATATGACATCAGTATTGACACAGCAGCACGGGGACAAGCAACACCCCATAGCTTACTATTCATCACAGTTAGACCCAGTGGCGCGGTCCCTGCCCCACTGTGTACAAGCAGTAGTTGCAGCTGCAATGGCAGTGCAGGCTCCGGCCTCAGTAGTGTTATTCCCCCTCTCACATTGAGAGTGCCTCATGCAGTTGCAATTATTTTACTGCAAGAAAAAGTAGTATTTCTTTCTCCTGCTAGACATCTTTCCGGTATGACTATACTGTTGAGCCAACCTCATATGACAATTGAACGATGTACAACTTTGAATCCGTCAACCTTGCTCCCAACCCCTGCAGATGGCAAACCGCACTGCTGCCTGCAGGAGATTGAGCAAAAGACATTACCTAGACAAGACCATACGGATGTTCCCTTGGATGATGCCAAGGTGACATACTATGTGGACAGCTCATGCAGGAGGGGTCCTACAGGACAGATCCTAGTGGGGTATGCAGTCGTTCCTGATACTGAAACTTTAGAAGCAAAATCTTTACCACACAATTTATCTGCACAAGCAGCGGAGTTGATTGCCTTGACAAGGGCATGTACCTTAGCAAAAGGTAAGAAAGTGAATATTTATACTGACAGTCGGTATGCTTTTTCTACTGTACATGTTTTTGCGCAGCAGTGGAAAAATAGAGGAATGATAACATCAACTGGTAAACCAATTAATCATGCACAATTTATTTTAGATCTATTAGACTCTATTCAGTTACCTCAAAAAGTAGCTATTTGCAAATGTGTAGCTCATACCAAGCAACAGGATAAAATTTCAAAAGGTAATGCGCGGGCTGATACAGCTGCAAAACAGGCAGCTTCAGCCTCAGAAGCTTTTCTTTTGAGTGAGGAATTACAACCCTCTGAGATTTTAGATTTAAAAATGTTAAAAACAATGCAGACACTTACTACAAATGTAGAAAAACAGAAGTGGATAAAACGAGGAGCAATCCTTGAAAAGGGACTGTACATCTCCAAGGAAAAGAAACCAATTTTGCCATCTAACTTGTTTAGATATGCAGCTTTGTTGAGCCATGGGCAGAGCCATGTCTTAGCAGGGGGGATGGTACAGTTAGTGAATTGAGTGTTTACAACCTATGGATTTACAAATTACACAAAAAATTTTTGTGCAGCATGCCATGTTTGTAACAAGCATCACGCACAAGGGGCATTGAAGCCTAAGCAAGGGAGTTTCCCTACACCACCGTATCCGTTTCATACTATTTGTATGGATTTCATAGAACTGAATAAATGCGAGAGTAAAAAGTATTGCCTTATCATTATAGATATGTTTTCCAAATGGGTGGAAGCTTTTCCAACTAAAAATCCAGATGCAGCTACTGTTGCAAAGGTCCTTGTTAAAGAAATTATACCCAGATTTGGCATACCGGAAAAGATTTATAGTGATAACGGTACACATTTCATGAACCAAACAGTATAGCAACTTAGTCATTATTTTGGAATATCGTTAAAAAATCACTGCGCTTACCACCCCCAATCTGCAGGGTTAGTAGAGAGGCATAATAGGGTGTTGAAGAGTAAGCTTAGGAAGTTGATGAGCGAGACACAAAAGAACTGGGTACACTGTTTGCCTTTAGCACTGTTGAGCATGAGAACTGTTCCAAATGCAAAGGGATTAACTCCTTTTGAAACTTTGTTTGGGAGGGCATATTATACACCTCAGTGGAAACCTCTCATGTCTGCAGAGCAAGAGGCTGACAGTTCAGTTGCAGGGTATATGAGACGATTTTTGAATAACAAACTTTTGCAGTTAAATTCTGTTTCAGATAAAGAGCAACTGAAACCGGAAGCACCAGTAGCCCCAGGCACCTGGGTCTGGGTAAAGATTGTGAAGCGAAAGAACTGGAGTTCTCCGAAGTGGGAAGGACCGTACCAGGTACTACTGTCGACACCCACTGCAGTCAAGATCACAGAGCGAGCTTCCTGGATTCATTTGACGCACTGTAAACTGGTTAAGAACTTTGATTTGGGCAAAAACTTTGTTACTGTTGTACAACGAGAACATAATGGCCAGGTACAGAGTGAAAAGAGACATTGAGCAACCACAGAAAACTTGCATGATCATTTTAATAACTATGCTAATCACACTGTTCTTTTTGTTGTGGCCACTCCTTTTTCCTGCCACAAAAGTTGAACTGATTAAACGTAATGAACCAAACATAGACTGGCATCTGAACTTTAACACTTATCAGGCAATTACACATGTGCATGCTGAGACTTTTAATGTTTCGAACTGCTGGGTCTGCACGGCCATACCAACAGCATATGGGGGTTTATTGATGGCTGCTATCCCCCTAGGGGTCAATGAGACCTGGGAAAATCTGTTTTTTGGCACAGTTGCTATTAAAGCACATGATAAGGTAGCACTGTATTTGCCTGTAACACAAAAAGGAATTGTATGTTTTTACAAAAATGATACCATCCAAGTGGGATGGAGTAAGTGTAATGTCACCGTACAGTATAAATGTTATAAAAAAACAAATGATTTAGGTGGACCTTGTAGTACAGATTATGACTCATTTTTGAAATCTATGCATAAGACTCTTGATCAGGTACAACGTAATCTTGTACTTTTTAAACAATTATCTGTAATAGATAGGAAAATGTTTCATGCAGGGCAGTCATTTCGTAACAAAGTAACAACTAAAGTAGAGGACTGTTATGTTGTGTGTGATAAAAAAGCATATAAATGGTTACCTGAGAATTGGTCTGGCAGTTGTTTTTTGGGATACCTGGTCCCGGCCATCTGACACACTGCAGTTTTGCCTCAGGGAAATATTTGAAATACCCGAGATGTGACCAAAAAGACTGTTAAGAAACCTGAGAATCCAGTGGGACAGATCAAAGCGGGCTGGAAAGACCATCGTAATGTGGGAACCAAACTTGCGCACATGGACTTGAGTGATGCGGTCATATCCTGGGCAGGTATATTACCTGCATATGGTGCAGTTAAATCGATATGGGAGCTGCGAAAACTGTCAAAACTTCTCGAAGTAATGAGTAATGCGACTTTTTCTGCTCTTGAACTGATAACTGATGAACTGAATGCCATGAGAACTGTAGTACTCTAAAACCGAATGGCTCTTGACTTCACCCTAGCGGCGAGGGGTGGGACGTGCGCTTTAATCAAAGAAGAATGCTGTGCATTTATTCCCGATCATCAGCATGAGATTAAAGATCATCTTGATGTAATTAGGCAAGTGTCGGCCATGACCAAACCAGGCCCAAACCCTCTGACAGACTTTTTCCAGAATGTATTTGGAGAACTGTAGTACTCTAAAACCGAATGGCTCTTGACTTCACCCTAGAGGCGAGGGGTGGGACATGCGCTTTAATCAAAGAAGAATGCTGTGCATTTATTCCCAATCATCAGTATGAGATTAACGATCATCTCGATGTAATTAGGCAAGTGTCGGCCATGACCAAACCAGGCCCAAACCCTCTGACAGACTTTTTCCAGAATGTATTTGGGGGGTGGGGTTCCATCCTAATGAACATATTGATTGCCATTGGGGTAGGATTACTCCTAATAGGAGTTTGTGTTTGTTGTGGAATCCCCTGCATGAAGAAATTAATCAAAGAATTCATAGATATATCAGTATCTGAGACTATGTATCAAAGTACTGAATTTGAAGAGCTGCTAGAATGCGAAACACTTTCATAAAAGTTTAAACTAAATGACTTTCTTAACTGCAAATCCTGGCTGGAAGAGGTTAGGAAAATAAGCAAACTGTTTATTCTTTTTTGAAAATAGAATTAAAAAGTATTAACAGGAGGGAAATGTTAGAAAAATATGTATTAATGTGTGTATGCTTAATGCCAATTAATAATCAAATGAATTAATATGCTTTTCATTCTATTTTCATGCACTGTGTTATATATAAATTGAGTTTCATATGAGACTGAAAAATATGCTTTTTTGAAAACTTCAGTATGCTTTTTGAAACTTGCAAGATGCCCTCTGACCTAGTAACTGCTAGCACAGCAATATTCATGTTTATGCCTTTTGGAAATGTACTTGAGAAGCAGGTGCTTATCTGCTAGGTCAGGAACGAATGAATGAACAATACTATATTCTGTAAATGTAATGATTTCAAACAATCAGCTCTGTTCGAAGCATGAGAACATGTGCAGCTGCAGTAACATAGAGATAAAGTAGACAAAGGATTATTTGAGAAAGGAACTGTTAGCATTGTGCTTGAATTAGCCATAGTACCTTGAATGGTAACATAACATGTATCTAACTGGGAGTAATCAAAGCCATGTTGTTTTCCTTAGGAAGTTTCACATAAAAATTGATAAATCAGCAGAAATTCATGGGAATGATGGTCAACAGATGATGATGAAAAAGGTGGTGATCTGTTACGTCAGCTTGGTAGGCCATGTCTAATTAGAGAATGTATAAAAATGAAAATATTTCCTGTTTCTAGTTAGACAAACTCTGTAATAGCACATTTTTGTCTCCTTGCTGCAAGATTAAAGTGCCTTAACCTGAACCTACCGTGTTTTGATAATTTTTAAAGTATATTTTTCCTTTGACAAGGACAAATCTGCAGATTTCATTTATTGTAGTTTGAATTTTATTTGTATTTTTGCTGGAATGAAAAGTGATTAAAGGGAGGCATATTCAGTTGCTCATATGATAAAAATTTTGCAAGGTTAAGCTAGGCAATGAGAGAAAGTAGAAGTGATATTTTTTTCAAATATAATTTTTATTGCATTTCACTTCTATTTAAATACAAGAAAAGAATGACACAGAAAATATACATACAAGCTACTTGGAATACCAAGTTTCAGTCGTCCAAATGCAATATACATAACATAAATCAACAATGTTAGGGTAACAATTATACAGAATTGTCTAATAATCAAGCTGCTCCTAATGAGCTGTAAGCCAGACATTTACATAAAGATAGTATGCAACATATTGAAACTGTGACATTAAAACATTGCAACCAGATATTCTAGTCTACCTAAATAAACATTCTGTCTTGTACTATGTACAATATATACATTGATGTCACCTTAATGTTCATCTTATATGTGTTTGCCATAACCTGTACACTGTTATTGTGGGTATTTCTATAATAATTGCCTTAAGTTTCCCTTAATTATGTAAAGAAGTGATACTTTTAACATAGTGTTAGTTGAGCAAGACTTCTGCTGTCTGTGTTAATGTTTTTTTTTTTCATTAAAACAACTTTATTGACAAACCTGTTGGCGTCCAGTGTTCATTTACTAATATAGTTAGCTACAGTCCAGTCCTGGTGTTTACAGTTTTTCCAGTCATGTCTCAATATACTTCTTCCTTGGGTACTATATTTAACAGTATTTAGTTGTATCTTACTTTTGTTTCCAAATTGTTTTCAATATTATATTCATGAGATCACAAAAGTGGTATTCACCTTTTTACAAGTACATATATTAAAATCTGTCCACCATCACTAATTTCAAAACTCCTGTCATTAGACATTCCATAACTATTTACAGTATCCACAACTTGACCAAACTGCCATCCTGTACTGTGAAATTATATGTATCCCCCACCATTATATATATATATATATATATATATATATATATATATATATATATATATATATATATGTGTGTGTATATATGTGTATATATATATATATATATATATATATATATATGTATATATATATATATATATATATATATATATATATATATATATATATATATATGTATTGTGGAATGTCACATAGAATTGATCATAAAAGTTCTGGTACCACCTTTTTAAGCCTAGCCATGCATCTCAAATCTCTTACAAGTTCTGATGCCCTTGATAAGTGTAAGCAGGGGCTTGACAGATGAAACATTTACAAACAGGGGCCTGGGAGATGAACCATTTACAGGCTTCCTGTGTCCATTAGAGACATAGATGCCACACCAGGGAGGAATTTCCTGTCCAATTGTCCAACTTACACTTGAATTGAGATAGGGAGGAACTCTGCTTTACATGCATGGGGAGTCTGTTTCACAGATGGGATAGTCTCTGGGATATATACTTGTCTCTTCAGCAGGTCTTATTTATATCACAGACAAGGCTTATGTCTTTAGAATGGGCAATTCTGGTGCTGTTTGTTTTGCACATATGCAGGAGGTGCATCAGAGTGAGGTCTAATAATGCCTTGTATGCCAGGCATAGATTTCACCTCAACAGCCTGTGGGAGACAGAATACAGGGATAGGGCCTTGAGGTGGTCTGCAGAAGAGATGTCGCTTCCACCCTGTAATCATTTAGTGAAAAACCTCTGTGGATCTTTCAGTTGTTGGATATGCCTATTTAGGTACATACCAAAGGGTGCATTGTACTCAGCAATAGGTCTGACGGATGCCAAGAGAGGAACAATGACGTTTTTGGACCTAGATGCCATACCTTTGTTTATAAGTTGTACAACCTAGAATGATTTCCTTATTACTGTAAACATTCGATGGTCAAAGGCTAGGTTACTGTCTGTGTGTCCCCAAGCCCCTGACTACTAGGTCAAGGCTTAGAGGTGTTTTGTCAATATGATAGTTACCAGGGGTGAATGACTTCCCAAAGGATACTATTATACATTTATTGGCATTTATTTTAGTTCATGGCTCTGACACCAGTTGTTTGTCTGTGGCAGTCCTTCCTGGAGAACATTTGTGTCAGTGAGTGATTCAATGACAGCTTCTAATTTGCAATTATCTGCATATTTAGTCAGCCACAGACCACTGACATTGGCCTTGACTTCAGAGAAGTAAATGCCCAAAAGAACCAGTCCCAGAACCAATGCCTGTGGGACTCCACTTGTGACTGGCCTCTTTGTAGAGGTGAACTCCACAATTTTAACTTCCTGGGTCCTGTGTCACCTGTTGGCTATCCACTGAGTGATGTAAGGGTTTGTACCCAACCTCTTGAGTAACAATGCCTGAGTGGGGCATTGTGTCAAATGTCTTGGCCAGTCAAGATAGGCAGTGTGAACCATTTTGCCTTCATCCATTGCCTTGGTGACCTTCTCAAAGAAGTCCACCAGGATGAGTAGGAATGAGTTGCCCTTTACAAAAGTGAATTGGGTTGGGTCTAGTGTCTGGAGGTTTCCTATTTCATTATTGATCATTCCCATGATAACTTTTTCCAAGACTTTGCATATGAGATTAGTGGGACTTATGGGTCTGTAGTTTTCAGGGTCTATAGATAGCCCACCATTGTGCAGAGGGATGACTGTTGCTGTTATCCATTTATGAGGCATGAAGCCTGTTTGGAGGCTACAGTTAAATAGCAATTCCAGAGGGCTTGATAGGTCATGTTTCATGCTATTTAGAAGGCATCTTGAGATATTGTTTGAGTCCATAATTATTGGTCTTAGAGAAAGGATCTGCTTCCTAGTGATAGCAGGGGGAGTTATATTTGATGTTATTTCCTGAGAGAAGGCTGAGGGGGAGAGAGGAGTAAAGTTGGAGCTGAATTTCTGTGCTAGTAGGTTTGCTATATATTCTGGCTCAGTTTAGATGGCTCCATTTACAATGAGCTCTGCACATAACTGTATATTTCTTTTGAGGTTCTGGACATAGCTAAAGAATGTCTTGTGGTTGTCCTTGGCTTGGGAGGCAAAATTTACCTCAAATCTGTCTCTAGTATACTTAATTGTAATCTGAGTTGCTTGTTTAGTTTGATGAGGGTACATTTATACTGCTGGGTGCTGCTCTTCCTAATTTTTGCCATGATTTTCTTCCTTTTGTTATACAGCCTATTGATGTTGTGATTCCACCAGCATGCCTTGTTTTACAAGTTAACTCTTCCTGGTGGATTAACTGCTTCTATGCAACTGTTAACATGCTTGTATAGGGTTTCTGTGAACAGTTCTGCATAGGCAATAGTGTTCTCAGGGTGTATGGGGGCTTGACATTAATCTATTGATCTATGAACCTATACACTGCTTCTATGCAACTATTACCATGCCTGTATAGGATTTCTGTGAACAGTTCTGCATAGGCAGTAGAGTTCTCAGGGTGTATGTGGGCTTGACATTTTGCCAGGTTATCACTTAATAGCAGAAAGTTAGCTTTAGAGTAGTTCCTGAATATTCCAGGGGTAGCTGGGGTTCCAGGTTGTATTTTTACTTCAAAGGAGACCATTTTGTGGTCTGACCTTACCAGACCAGACATTACACTAGGGATGTGCAGGTAGATGCACAGGAACCACACAAACCAGAGTCCAAACCACAGCACTCTCCCATATTAGTAAGGACTAGATCCAGTATGGTTGCACCCCTGGTTGGTGTATTGACATTCTGGTCCAGGAAGTTTGGGTTTACAAAATCCAGAAATCTCTGTGCCTGTACATTTGTTGTCGCATAGGATTCTCAGTTAATAGTGGGGTAACTAAATTCACCCATGAATATAGTACTGGGTTGGATGGTGAGTGTTTTCAATAAGTGTAAATACATGGTATGTCATTACAAAATGGTGGACAGCCTGTAAGCACATTGACAGTGCAGCTCCTGCATTCCTATACTATAATCTGACTTCAAACCAGTGCATCGCTTAGGAAAAGTATACCAAACATCAATGGATTAAAGCAGAAATATGAGTACTTACTTGTTTCATCTTTATTTTTCAAAGATTCTCTCATTCTGAAGGAAAAATAATTACTTGTTGGAAACAGAGCCCTGAACCACATGGTGTGGATTCTTCAAGACTAACAGGCCTAATAAAAGGAAAGTAACAAGAAAAACAACTTACATAACGAGACTTATCATTTAAAATTCTGCACTACTACTAGGAATCTAACTACAAGATTAATGGAGAATCAGCCAGATCGGATGGATACTGTAATCACAAAAAACAAACTGTCTGCAATTACTACTCCTGAGAAAGAAACCACTTCTAAAAGCCAAAAAATTAACAAGCAGCAACAAAAAGCTGATAAAATGTCTCAAAGATTAAAACAGGAACAACCTTTAACACTGGAGAGTCTGAAAACTGCTTTACAAACAGAAGTGCAGGGTTTCTCTCATAAGCTAATTACATCTGGCTGTACTCTGGACCAAATTGTGCTTAGGCTTGAACAAAATGAAGCTAAAATTATGGACAATGAGCTAAAAATAAATGAACTGCAACAAAAGCTAGTAAACCATCCACTAAATGTCCCATCCATCCAGAATCTACTCCAACCCTATCACACCACCAGACCACTAAGATCCAGCAACAAAAATCACTAAAGCCAACAACTCTGCTGGTGAAGCACTATTCTCTTGCACCATAGCCAAATTATGGAACTCCCTCCCACCCACAATTACCTCCATACCATCATGCACCCACTTCAAAACTTTACTAAAAGCGCACCTAAAAATATGCTGGCTATGCCCTTGCAGCTCCCACTCTAATATCACCCACCCCATCCAACCACTACCTTTCTTTTCACTCTACTAACTACCTTGATTATAGCAAGCTCAGATGCTCATAAGCCTAGTACTTATACAGTAGGAACTTCTTATTTTAACATTTGTTAATGTCTGTTATATATTTCACAGATAAAGATTCTAGTTGTCTACTGATGTAGTAAGTTCTTCATCTGTAAATATGTTGTAAGTAATTGCTATGTAAATTGTTAATCGCTATGTAATCCAATGTAACTGCTGTCTGTTTATTTTAACTGTGGAGCTTTTCTCCCCGGGCCTCTGCTGGAAATGGACCTACATCCAGTTGGACACTCCCGGTCAACAAATATAAGTAAATACATAAATAAATAAATAAATAAAAATAAATAAAAAGCACAAACCAATGACACCATAATTAAAGAATTACAGCAAAAAATGTTAGACTTGGAAGCTAGAAGCCGGAGAAATAATTTTATCATAAGAGGTATTCCAGAGAGCTTTGATAATTCACAACTTATTCCAATAATAAAATAAATACTAAGCTCTCTTCTGGATAATAAAAATCTCCTGGATGAGATAGTGATCGAAAGAGCTCACAGAGCTATAAAGCATACACAATCAAGTGATCTTCCTAGACAGATCTATATCAGACTGCTTAATTCAGCACATGTTCAACAGATATGGTCAGCTTATAATATTAAAAGAATTTGACATGGAGAGTGCATAAAATTATGATTACTCAAGATCTTCCTTTACAAATTAAACAAAATCGACAGAAACTCAGCAAATACTGCAATTACCTCATTGAAAATAAGATTTGTTTCCAAATGTGATATCCTGCAACTTTAACATTTTATTACAAAGAAGAAAAAATATTATTGGAAACACCTGACCAGACAAAATCCACCTTTCTGCATCTCTTCAAAGTAAATCCTGCCTGAGACAACTCTTTTCATATCTTTTGATCCAAAAACAACATTTGGAAGGCTAAACAAGTGATACAGCTCCAGAGAACTACAGGACAGAAGAATATACTACTCTTATGGGAAATTTTAAACAAATGGATGTGGAATGTGTTCTAAATAACTCTGCTTACTTGCCTGTAAAGAAAACCTCTTTGCTGCACTGTAATACTTAAGGTACTGTCTTTTAGTAGCTGCCTTTACATTTAAAAGTTACAAAGCTACCTAACACTGTCTGCATAGAGAAATGACTTTAAAGTGCATTTACAGATTACAAAAAAGAAGTGTTAAATTACATTTAAAAATGGGATATAACCTTGGATATAATAGTTTAAGTAGTGTAAATATTAGACATAAGTAGTTTCAGTTAAAATGTATACTCATTATTCTACTGGCATAATCATTGAATTGCTTTTAAGTATGTCTGTGAGCAAGGTACAAAAACATTTCTCTTTTTTTTTCTTCCTCTCTGTTTGTTCAGTTGATGGCACTGGTTAATTATTAACATATGAGTTCACAATGATGTTTTTATATGGCTTTTGACAGTGCAGTGTTAAATGAAGATTCCTATACATTTAAAGAACCACAGTTAGTTGCTGTTAGCAAGAATAAGGCAAATGTTGTTAAATTTTAAATTGCTGACTTTTTTAAATGTTTAAAATGTATAATCATTATTCTGCTGACATAATCATTGAGTTACTTTTAAATGTGTCTATTAGCAAGGTATAAAAACATTTTTTTTTCTTTTTCTTTTTTTTCTTGTCTCTCTGTTTGTTCAAGTAGATGGCACTGGTTAATTATTAATATATGAGTACAAAATGATGGATCTATATGGCTTTTGCCAATGCAATGTTAAATGAAGTTCCAATACATTTTAAAGAACCACAGTTAGTTGCTGTTAGTAAGAATAAGGTAAATGTTGAATTTTAAAGTGCTGCCTTCTTTAAATGTTTAAAATGTATGTATAATCATTATTCTACTGGCATAACCATTGAGTTACCTTTAAAGGTGTCTATGAGCAAGGTACAACAATGTTTTCCTTTTTTTTTCCCTGTTTGTCCAGTAGATGGGACTGGTTAAATAATAATATTAATTCACAATGATTGCTTGTATGGTTTCCAATACATTTTAAAGAAAGAATAATGCAAATGTTGAATTTTTAAAATTATGCCTTCTTTAAATATACATATATTGTACTTGGTTTTTGAAAATATTGTTTTGTTAATTCTTTAATATCTCTTGAAATGTTAAAAATTATAATATGTTGCTGTTACTACAAAACTTTTTATAAAAGCTAATTTTCCTTTTCTCTCTATATAATATCTAAGGGTATAATTAATATAATATTTTAAGAAGTCCAAAAATGAATATGCAGTACATAAATAACAAAAGGAGTGGGATGGGCACAGTCTGTTAGCGGATGACTGTTCGCATTTGGAACAGTGTGGGTATTATTGACATCCATCTGATATATATATATATCTACTCCATGTTGTTAAAAATAATAGTTTATTTTAGTTTCTTAACTCATGCACATTTACAAATACAGAGGGATGGGTGGTTAGGCACCTATTTAGAGTTTAGGAGTATAGAAGTCACAACATTTATTCTTAAGATAAATACACTAACAGAAAAAGTTTATAACTGTATTTTTATGTATCAACTAATGAGACACTTCAACAATATTAATAAAACATGATAACCATAGAATCTTGGAATGTTAAAGGGATGGTAGATAAAAAGAAAAGAAATTGAATCATGCACCTCACATATCAAACTATGGCTGATATAACTTTCTTGCAAGAAACTCACTTAGATGACCAACTTTGGGTTAGGGAAAGGAAAAGAAAATGGGTTAAAACAATAGTTGCTGCAAATTATAGTTCTTTGTCCAGGAGAGTGGCCATTATAGCAAATACATCCTTCCAAGGAGAGGTTACTTCCTATGAAGCTGAATCAAAGGGAAGATGGGTATTATTTACTACTGAATATCGTACTTTAAACAAACCATTACTCTTTCTTAATATATATAGCCCCTGCTCAAATCAACAGCTCTTAATTTATGAAATCTTTAATATATTAGCCAAATACCCAAATCATCTGTTGATTGTAGGTGGGGACTGGAATGCTTTACTAAATCTAGATAAGGATAGATTGCATAATAAAAACAGACAGTCACAAGTTACCACTACAGCACTTGAAGAATTACAAAATACATTTGAACTAGTTGACCCTTATGTTAAATTTCAATATGATAAAACAATATCAAGATTCACTTTCTTTTCAGCCACTCATAAAACTTGATCCAGGATAGATGCTTTTCTAATTTCCCTTTCTTTCCTTTCTAACAAATTAAATTATGCTGTATCACCTAGAACTCTTTCAGATCATTCCAAAATTAGACTTTTAATAAACTTTCAAGCTCATAAACAAAATATTTCCTATTTCAATACCTGGACGTTAAATCCTAAAATTATACAAATCCAAGAAACTACATAAGAAATTCAGAATGTGCTAGCTCAACTTCAGAATGATTTTATATCCGATCAAATTCCATATGACATACAATGGGCGGCTACCAAGGCGGTTATCAGGGGTATTATAATTCAAAAATCTGCATGGCTCAAAAAAAGTATAACAATCTTAAGAATGAACTAGAGTGTCAAACAAACACTGCAGAGCTAAAACTTCAGGAAAAATATTCTAAAGAACTTGAGGAAAAAATAATTGATTGACAAAAACAATTACACAAACGCTATTTAGAAAATATCTCCTTCTTAGAATTAAGGTCAGTATATCAATATTCAGAATGGGCTCAAACACCATCAAAATTCCTAACTAGACTAATTAACATAAAAAGTGGACCTCCTAGGATCAAAGAAATAAAATATGAAGGACATGTGAAATATAAAGATCAAGATATAGTGGACGCTTTTGAAGATATTTATAAGAAATTATACAATATACCCTTATCATTATCTACAGACAGATTTGAGGATTTTATACATAATATAAACTTTCCACAAATTACAGAAGATCAAAGAAAACTCTTAAAATCACTGTTACATTTAAAAGTGATACAAGCTGCAATAAACAAACTAAAATTAGGTAAATCCCCTGGGCCTGATGGATACACATTGGATTTTTATAAGCTATTCATGGAACCTATCTCCAAAGTGTTATTAAAAGTTTTCAACTATATAATACAATATGGTATAACAGACAAATACTTAAATAACTCCAAGACTGTGTTGATTCCTAAACCGCATTCTGACCCAACGATCCAGCAAATTATAGACCAATAGCCCTCATAAACACTGATCTTAAGATTTTAGCCCATGTTATAGCAAATAGACTTAAAATATACTCCCCTCTATTATTTCCCAACAACAAATGGGCTTTATGACAAACAGGCAAACAAGTGACAACACCCTCCTTTTAGATACCATTGTAAGACTACTTAATAGGAATAAATGCCCCAGATATGCCCTTACAGTAGATGCAACTAAAGCTTTTGATAGAGTAAACTTACACTTTCTCTTTAATATACTGCCTTTATATGGTTTTCCTCAAGAATTCATTAAAATGATCCAGGTTCTCTATCAGAAAGCTTCTAGCACTATACAGGTAAATAAACGTATAACTAACCCTATACTCTTATCCAATGGTACAAGACAAGGATGTCCTCTTTCGCCGTACCTATTTAATCTTTATCTAGAACCCCTCTTTCTGTTTATTTCACAAAAAAACTTTCATCATATTCCCAGAATCCACAATACAAATCTTATATACTCGACCTTTGCTGATGACCTAAATATATACTTCCAACTCCCCACTACTGACCTCTCAAAAATACTTAAAGTTATTGATGAGTTCTCAGTAGTTTCAAATTATAATTTAAATTTAAACAAGTCACACATATTTCCCCTCAGTCCTATAGGGCATAAAGAATTGTACTTTCCTATGAGTGAGATCAAAATAAATTACCAGATAGAATATCTAGGAATAATATTTACTTCAGACTTCAAAGATATTATAAACAATAACCTACTAACTGCATGGACTAGTATTCAAAATTATATGGATAGATGGAAGAACGTTAATATGTCTCTACTGTCAAAAGCTAGTGTTGTCAAGATGAATTTTCTACCAAGAATAATCTTTCAGTTAAATGCTACCTTTTCAAATATTCCCCAAAATGTCTTCCTTGCCATGGAAAAAGCTATATCTAGATTCTTATGGTATCAAAAATCTACCAGAATTAAATATGCAAAACTTGTACTCACTAAAGATAAGGGGGGATCGGGGTTACCTGATTTTAAGCTTTACTATAGTATAATTACTGTATACAGACTAATACAAATAATAAACTATGACTCATATATAAATACTTGGACACCCCAGTGGACCAAAATCTGGTATGAACAATTGAAATTCCTTGGCTGTAATACCAAATCCTTACCATTCTTGAATTTAAACCAAGCTAGCATATACATGAAGAATTTACACCCACTAATTAAAAAACATGATTCTTACAACACAGAAACTATTTAAATCATTGCAATTTGCTGACGCTTTTGCCCTTATACAACCGTTACACCTAAATCCTAATTTACTAATAAATAATAAACCAGTAAATCTAACAAACTACCCCCTGATAAAAGATTACACAATATGGGATATATACCAATGGAAAGACTCTAACACGGGGCAAATGAGACTTGAACTCAAACTTCCTATGAAATATAGTATTATCCTTAACCAACTTCATCATCTTATAAATGCTAAATTCTCACAAATACACACTGAATTACAGAACACAGGTTTTTTTTTTTTTTTTTTTTTTTTATATGCTGCTGTTATTTTTTTCCCAAGATGTGATGTATCTTTATATTGTATTTAGAACTCAACTATCTTCCTTTTTTGCATTAACAATGTTCATATGTCTGTTATGTACCTGGAGCTTTTCTCCCCGGGCCTCCGCTGAAAATGGACATGTATCCAGTCGGACTCTCCCAGTTAACAAATGTAAAATAAAAAAAAATAAAATAAATAAAAATAAATAAATAAAATAGTTAAATTAATACTTGAAAATCTTGTGATTGAAGGGAAAACAAGTTCTAGGACTTATAAAATTATAACGAGTGCAAAACATCAGAATTCTTTATTATTTTCAAACTATCGGCAAACGAAAAATCAATCACTGACTAAAGAAAATAAGAAACTAGCCATTGAAAATACAATCAAATTCATTCCTTTCAAGAAGCTGTTATATACACAAATTATGGTAAGTAACAATCTATATTATACCTTATCTAAATTAAATAAATTCAATCCTAACTTTTCGCCTATATATCCCCCCATTGTCCAGATCAAGCAGCTGATATTTTACATGTCATGTGGAACTGTACTAAGATACACAACTTATGGTGTTCCTTGAGAGTAAGATTAGAGAAGATGGGATATGAAAAATCAACCGTTACTTGGGAGACAGCTATATTGTACATTAATATCAATCAACTCCCAAAAATATTAAAACATGTCTTTATTACAAAGAATTGGAATGTCATGTCACCAATTACATGGGAAAATTTTAGCAATCTTTCTATCAAATATATCTCATCTCACAAATTAATTTATTCAAAAACAAAAAACAAATGCTATTACCAAAAATATTTGGGTTACTTGCTAGATATAATTCTTGACAAATAAAATTTGCATACAAATTGTCATGAAAAGCTAACCTTTAAATAAGAAATGAATGTAGTATACCCAGACTTTCTTGCATCGTCTCCCTTTTCTTAGTATATGTGTAACTAGATAGTTTCCCTAAACATACACATAAATGGTTACATTTCTATTTTTACTTTATATATAGACTATCCCCATTCTATCTATCCCTTATGAGACCAAATGAACATAAGAATTCTCATACTTTACTTGATGATGTAGTGACTTCTTGTATATATATATATATATATATATATATATATATATATATATATATGTATAATTTTCTTGGAATAAGATTGTTGTCTGTTTTCTTTAGATAGGTATTTGTATTGTTTATTTGTGTTTTTGAGTTACCGTATTGTTGTTATTATTTGAAAAAAGAAAATTGAAATAGATTTTGGAAAAAATACATGGTATGAGTTTCCTGAGTTAAAGGGGGAGCTATAGCTTGGAAGGAATTGGTATTTGAATGGTGATTTGAATATAGAATAACTCAAGTGCATTGTCCAGTTTAACAAGCCTTAAGGCATATTTATTTTTTATGTAAATCATGACACCTCCACCTTTATTCCCTGTCTATGTAGTAGCTGGTCTAAATGTGTGGAAGGCATTATAGCCTTGCACTGTTGGTTGATTTAAACCATGTCTCATTGACCACACAGACATCAGCATTCTCTAGGGTGAAGGATTCTGAGGACTGGTGTTTTTTTTTTAGGGTCCTAGCATTGAGCATTAATACCTTTAGATTTTCTTGGTTTTGATTTGCTATGTCAGAAATGCTTTCAGTTAGGCATTGCCTAAAAAAGGCATTATGGGGGAAGACAATGTTTTAGCTAATATTCAAAGACCTAGCCAGGAGAAGTGCAGACCATCACTGGCAAAGCAATGTGGTCTGTTGACTATCTCCTTCCATATTGACAGATATTGCACCCACTTAGAATGATACTAGAAACTAAGCCAATTATTAAAGTCAGTCATCTTTTTCTCATATTGTGGCATCATCCTTGGAGAAGGTAAAATGCTGCTCAATGCTAGAGTCATACTAGCCTGGGACACATATTCTGAGAGCTCCACGATATCTCTCATCATATACACTAGGGAGGTAATATGTCTCAGATCATTTATACCCACATGGAATATGACAGAGTCATACTGGTACTTGTGGTCCAATTACCTCAGTGCATGAGTAATGTGGTGGATCCTGGCCCCGATAAGCAACTGACCATGACTTTCTTCTTATTCAACCTGGTGAGATGGACATCAGTGTGTCTCACAATGTAGTCTCCGATGACCAGAATTTGAGATTGTGTGGTGGATTGCCTTATGGGCTTAGAAGTAGAGGTTTCATGAGATATATCTGTATGTGTTGATGTGGGTGTTGTTTTGAAAGAATACGTTTGGGGCTGCTGTAGGTATTTGCTATGCGTACTTCATCTAGGAGGTCTTTTTGGTTTAGGAAGGTTACACTTAAGTGCCTCAGCATATGTGGGTCTATGTGTCTGCTTTGAATTGTGTGTGATGGGCGCAGGGTGCATAATACTGACAACCTTATTGATATTAGGAGTACTTTTATGTGAGAGCTTTGCCTCCAGTTACATTGTGTAAATACATCTCTCACATACCCTGTCAGTCTATTTGGTTGGTATGGTTGTCAGTAAACATAAGGCAGTTTCTACATTGTCTCAGGATGCCCATATCCACCAAGCTGGTTAAGGAGATAGTGGGAAAGTTCATATTCATGGCAACAAACCATTTTTTATAGATTAAACAGCTGGAGTGAGAATATAAAGCAATTTTAGGAGTACCTGGTTTGCAACTCAGGGAGCAGTGCTTGTCACTGCAAACTAGCTGTCCTATGTGATAGTAGGTACTGGTGAAATTTCAGTCATGCATTTACAGAAAAAATGTCACTCAAGGTGCCTGTGTCTATACAGAGTAGTGCCAAACACTTGAGGTGAAACTAATAATTAGACCCTGATGATTTATGGATGAAGTATGTAGGCATATAACAAACAATTCACGCTGTTCTTACTGAAAAGAAAGAATTAGCTTGTCAAGAGTGATGAAAAGAGGGGAGTGGTGTGAATGGCTACTGCCTGACTACTGCTAGTGCTGTTCTCACCACAGCTTCACTCTGCTGGGATACAATGCTCCTTTGCTTCTTCTCTCACCAGCAGCAAAACGTTAGCACCAAACTCCAGATAAGAAACAGGCCACAACCTGTTTGGTGATCCACACTCTTGTCCCAGATGATGCAAGGGTATGTAGGCTTGCTGTAGCCTTTTCCTAGTAGATGCCTTGAATAACAACCAGACCAATAACTAATGTCAAGAACAAACACTCACTACCCAAGCAGAAACAGTCCGGAATCAATGCTCTCTGCTCCTTTTCTCACCAGGTACAAAATATAAGTACAAATTCCAAGCTAGCACCTATGATGCAGTTATTAGGCTTTACACTGATTGGCAATCTCCGGGAAATAATGTCTCTGTGCTCCTTCTCTCACCATGAGCAAAACAGAAGCATTAATTTCAGGATGACTACTGAGAGGCAGAATGTGGGATATCCAATAGTTAGTGATATTGGAGTGGATGTTGTTCATAGGTTCATAGATAAGTACTAGGCTATCTGCCCATGGGCTTTTATAAGCCTAGCCACAGAGTGATGGCTTTCACCTCCCCATTAGATTGGTAACCTGGGCCTCTGTCAACAGGGCTCCTGAAGTGATCCCAGGGTAGAAGTTACGATTACCCATCCACTCATCAAGATTTCTCTTGAAGAGGGTCAGAGAGGAACTCTATCGAATATGGATTGGGATTCTATTCCAGAGTGAGGGGAGTCGCTGGAACAGGAATCTATCCCTCCAGCATGTCCTGTTTATTGTTGTACATAGGTTAAAGTCACTAGAATGCTAGTGGTTCTGAGGGATCTCATTTTTTTGAGGTGAAGCATGTCCATTAGTTCAGGGTTTGACATGGCCCTATAGGTCAGGCATAGGTCACCTCTGAGCAGATGGTAAGTGACTGAGAAGAGCTGGAGCTTTTTAAGTCGTGCTTCATAGGGTAATTGTTTAAGGCCCTTAATCCTCTTAGTGAGGTACTTCTGTGGTCTTTCTAGTTGTTGCAGGTGTCTAGTGAGGTACATCCCAAATGGGGCATTGTACTCTATTATGGGCCTAATGAGTGAGGAGTAAACGGGCACAATCACCTCCTTGGATCTGGATGAAAAACCCTTTGTGATCAGGTGTGCCACATAGAAGGATTTCCTGACCATTTTAGCTATGTGGTTATCAAAGAAGAGCATGCTGTCTACTTGGGTACCCAGGTCCCTAATTACTTCTTCTGTACTTAGTGGATTCCCATCTATGTGGTAGTTTGTAGGTACTTTGTTTTTCCCAAATGGGATTACTATGCATTTTTTAGTATTTAGCTTGAGGCCATGACTTTCACACCAGGTGTTTGTTTCTGTGAGACCCTTTTGCAGGATGTCTGTGTCAGCTGGAGAGTCAATTATTGCACCCAGTTTACAGTCATCTGTGAACTTGGTTAGCCACAGTCCCTCCGCCTTTGCCTGTACTTCAGAGAAATATATACAGAACAAGAGGGGTCCCAGGACTGAGCCCTGCGGGCCTCCGCTTGTGATGGTTTAGATTCAGACATGGCACCTGCCACTCTTACCGTGTGGGTTCTGTCTGAGAGCCAGTTGGCAACCCATCTCGTGATATGGGGGTTGATATTTAAGCTGGTGAGTTTGTCTATGATTCCTGAGTGTGGGATGGTGTCGAACACCTTAGCGAGGTCCAGATATGCTGCGTGGACCACCTTCCCTTCATCTATGGCCTTGGTGACCATTTCGAAGAAGTCGACCAAGTTCAGGAGGCAAGATCTGCCTTTAACAAAGCAGAACTGGGTGGGGTCCAGTGTTTGGAGGTTCCCAATGTCCTTGTTAATGAGATCCATGATAATGCATTCCATGGCTTTGCAGACCAAGCTAGTCAAGCTTATAGGGTGATAGTTCCCAGGGTCAGTTGTGGCACCACCTTTGTGGAGTGGCACAACTGTTGCTGTACTCCATTCTTTGGGTACATAGCCTGTAGAGAGGCTGAGTTTGAATAGTGATTTGAGATGGGGGGTTAGTTCATTTTGAAGCTCGTGTAAGACACAGCCTGGGATAGCATCTGGTCCCATTGATGCTGTGTTTTTGGCCTTTGCAAGGGCTGTCTTTACTTGTGTGTCTAAGATATCTGGAGCTCCACATTCTTCTGGGATGGGTGCTAGCCCCTTTGGTGGAGAGGGGAGGTGAAGTTTGCACTGAACTTGTCAGCCAGGATGTTGGCAATGTCGGTTGGTTCAGTGTATTTATGGTCATTATGCACTAGCTCAGAGATGTGGATGTCCAGTGTGATTAATTTGTGATCTGATCTTACCAATGACAAGTTTACCTCAGGTATGGAACATAGGTTCCCCATGTTGGTGATGACCAGGTCCAGTATGTTGTCACCTCTTGTGGGAGTGGTGACCAGCTGTTCAAGGACGTTTGAGTTTATAAACTCAAGGAAGCATTGGGCTAGGGCATTTGAGCTTGAGTAGTTTTCCCAGTCAATGTTTGGATAGTTGAAGTCACCCATTAGCATGGTGTTGGGTAGAATATTCATACTTTCTAATGTTTTCAGGAATGCTGCGTGATTGTCCTGAGACAAGGTGGGAGATCTGTAGCAAGCTATAAATTGAACAGTCAATTTATCTGCTGTCAGTTGCACTTGGATGGTCTCAGATTCCACGTGCTGTGCTACTAACCTGGAGGTGTGGGTGTTCTTGATGAATATGGACTCACCCCCTCCTTTTATGTTCTGGTCCTGGTTTTGGGACCTATGGTAGGAGTTATAGCCTGGTAGTGCTGGGGTGCTCTCTGGAGCCTTGAACCAGGTTTCTGTCACTGCACATACGTCAACATACGTTGTGGATTTTAAAGGTTAAATGAAAAATGAGTTAATATACTAAGAGCTGCAGCATGCACTAAGCAGTTAAATATGAAAGAGGGGATAACTTAAGCTTTAGCTATCTAAGTGGAGAGCCACTAATTTTAAAAGAGGAACATAGATTAGAAGGGGGTAGGTACTTTGTATTCTGGTTCTATGGAATGCAGTCGGATAGCCAATACATTTAAATAGTTGGAGGGGAGTGATTTCATTTACTTATTTATTTGTTTGTTATTTTTGTTTGCTTGTTTATTTATTTGTTTGTTATAGTTCAAGCTGGTGATATCCATCCTAACCCTGGTCCTACATCCTTTATTAACAGCACTCATCCCTTACCCTCTTCCTCCTATCTCAACACCCTAAAGATTTTTACAATTAATGCACAAAGTCTAAACAATAAAGTACACCAATTTCAAGCTTGGTTAAGCCATAACCAACCAGATATCTTAGCCATCTCTGAAACCTGGCTCAAGCCCTTTATCTCCGACTCTGAGATTCTTCCCCCAGGATTTAATTGTCTCAGAAATGACCGACTAAATAAAAAATGTGGAGGCACTGCCCTAGTCTACTCCAACCTTCTTACCTTAATTCCCCTCCAAATTCCAATTTTTCAATTCCAGAACTCTGAACTAACTGCTGGAATTCTAAAACTAAATAAACATAAAAATATCTGCATCATCGCCCTATATATCTCACCTGGTAACAATATCTCTACACTTGAAAATATTATCCTATGGGCCTCTACTGAAATTAACTATGAAACTTATATCCTTGATGATGTGGATCGTAACTGGAATAAAATCAATTGCCCCTCTCCCTCCCTATCCATTAACCTCTATAACTTCACTCAAATAATCCTCTCCATCACTCGACCTAACAAAATAAACCCTCCCAAATCCACTGTAGATTGGATCCTAGTCTCAGATCCAAATAAAATAACCAATTCTGGCACAATTCCTGATACCTTTAGCGACCACCTCCCAGCCTTCATGCATCACTCAACTAGTTCCTCCCCACACCAGCATCAGTACATTCAAACTTGTAACCTCAGTAGCTTCAACCCAACTACTTTCTCAAATACTTTCAAACAAATGAATTGGCAAATTCTAAACATCCTTCCTCTTGACAAGGCTATAGAATACTTCAACTCTGTCTTCCTTGATACTTTAAACTAACTAGCTGCACTAAGAAACAAAAGGATAAAAACTAAAACTGCTCCTTGGCTATCCAAAGAGACAAAACAGATTATACACCACAGAGACAAACCATAGAAGTTTTACCAAAACAATAAACTGGACAATACCTTGCTCCAATATAAACAGCTGTGCAACCGTGCAAAACGACTAATCACCAAAGACAAAAAATCCTACTATATCAAACTTCAGTCCAATAACAATATAAACCCCCAAAAATTCTGGAACTCAGAAAAACTCACTCCTCAATCCAGGCTCCAAGAGTAATCCCTGTCCTGACCCAAGTAAATCTGATCTTGAACTAGGCTCTGAATTTAATTCATTTTTCATAGACAATAGTACTAAGACATTTCCCAGTAATAACCCAACTGCTCTACACTCTCCCCCTTCTAACTCACCTCATCTGTGTGAACTCAAACCCATCTCCACTAACTTTATAAAAAAACTTTTGTCCAAACTTAAACCTTGCTCTAACGCTCCCGACAATATTCCCATTTCCTTCCTAAAATGTGCTGCTGATGGCATTGCACTCCTAATCAACATCATTATCAACCGATCCATAAAAGAATCATACGTCCCCAAAGTCTAGCGCTCAGCTTATATTCTTCTTCTTCATAAAGGAGGCAAAAATACCAGCATCTCAAACTTTCACCCCATTGCTTTGCTCTCACCAATCTCCAAAATCCTAGAAAAATGCATCCAACTTCAACTTATGCCTTTCCTGACCCAAAATAATCTTCTCACTCCTACCCAGCATGGCTACCATCCATGCCATAGCACAATAACAGCTCTACTCTCTTGCCTAGAAACTGTCAATCAAGCCTGAGATTCAGGCCACTTAGTTTCTACTATTTTACTCGATCTGTCTAAAGCCTTTGATACTGTATCCCACAAGCACCTTCTCTGTCATCTCTCAAACCTTAATCTCTCACATAATGCTTTATCCTGGTTCTCCAGCTATCTATCAGACAGAACACAGGCAGTCAAATGGAAGAACTCCATCTCTTGCTCCCTACCTACCCCAACTGACGTACCAAAGGGATCCATCCTTGGGCCAATGCTTTTGAACATCTTCAACAATAACCTTCACACTGCTATTCCTGATGCTAAAATCATTGAATACGCAGACAATTCAACCTTAGCCTGTTCTGCCGCAAACCTCTCTGAATTGCTGAATAAAACCCAAACTGCCTTCTCAGCAACTGAAAACTGGATGTTCCAAAACCACCTCTCACTCAATGCAAATAAATCAAAGATTCTACTATTCCCTCCCACAAAGACCCTCTCCTACGATAAAAAAAACTTCAAAGTCTGTAGTCAAACCAACTCACCTATAGAAGTAGTCCCCTCTGCCAAACTACTTGGCATTACTGTAGATGAACACCTCAAGTTTGATATTAATATTTAACAAAATATTAAGAAAACCCACCAAAAGCTAGGTATGCTGTATAGGAATAATCACTTTCTCTCCAACTCTACCAGGCAAACTCTGGCCTCAACTTATCTTCTTCCGTCCTTATTATACGAGCCCCTCTCCTAACCAACCTGTCCTCCTCTATCATCTCTAAACTAGAAAACTGCTACAACAAAATCTCTAAATTTGCCTCTAAATCTAAAAATACCACCCATCACTGCCTAACCCTACAATCCCTGAATTGGCTTGAACTCCCAAACTAACTAGACTATCTCCAACTCACTACTGCACATAGACTTATATTTCACCCAGCAAAATGTCCCGCTCTAACTAACATCCTTCCCCCTTATACACCCAACAGAGCTCGCAGATCTCAAAATCAGAACTTAATTACTATCCATAAACCTAAACGTCCTGCTGGCCAACTTCTCCTGTCTTTTTCACTAGGCAAAAAATGGAATTCCCTTCCCTCCACACTAAAAACCATACCAAACTCAGAAAATTTCAAAACCCAACTATTCAAACACCTGCCCACTAAATGGAAATGTAATCCAAGGGGGTTCTCGCTCTGGTTTCCAAGCTCTACAACTCTCATAGTTATCTTCCTATGAGCCTATCTAAGCTCTCAACAATTTCTATAGCTTCTCTCTAAGCTCTCACCTCCTACAGCTACCCTCACACAGCCCAACCTTGTAAATATTGTAAATAGAATTCTACTATTGATGTGTGTATGTAAATCATATTTACATTTTCTTAAAAGGTTTGTATGTCAACTGTTTCCACACCTAACCCATATCTGTTTTCCTCTAATGAAACTGTGTGATCTTTACCTTCAAGCTTAATGAATTTAACCATGCATGATGTTGTTGTTGTTGTTGTTGTGTCTTTCGGCTTTTCCCGGTTAGGGGTTCCACAGCTGAACTCCAGTCCGCTAATGATTGGCAGTAGATTTTTACATGCCGAGCTGCCAGCTCTGACGCACAGCCTTCAACGAAGGTACGCCCATTCACACATTTCTCCACACAGAAGACGCTCTAGCTGAGAATCGAACTGGACAGCGTCTTACTGTGAGGTGACAACGCTACCGCAGCACCACCACCGCTATTGAATGCATTTATGAGTAACTATTCTACATAAGATCTTTAATATTAACTATCATTTGCATCTAAATTGTATAATGCATCTTGGAGCTTTTCTCCCCGGGCCTCCACTGAAAATGGGTCAGTTAGGCCAAGTGGACTTCCCCACTAGTAAAACTGCAAATAAATAAATAAATAAATAAATATTTTACATTTATTTGCTGAGATGGTCCGACTGGGCTAGTAGCTCATTTTCAGGGGAAGCCCAGGGAAAAAATCTCCATTGTAGTTTACTAGATTAAAAGAAAAAGAAAAAAACGTGTATTTATGTAGTATGAAAAAATTCAAAATAACTAGACAATTTTGACACATGAAATAATAATTGTGTGCTTAGTTACAACAGCCAATGAAAGAAGAGAGGGAAAGAGATATGTGGTCAAATTAACATTAGGGTCAGGCAACTAGAAAGGCAGTTGAATTTAAAAACACAGCAGCAACATTGTGGGACTTACTTTCTGTGTGACTCATAAGAGGCACAGCTGTTGCCTCTTTTCTAATTTAAATATGGAATTAAAAGCATAATACAAGGAAAACACAATATAAAGAAAATAGATCACATTATACAAAATAGAAGAAGACAATAAAGGAATACAAATTACAAGACAGCAAAAGCAAACCTTTCCTTCACAGCAAGTTGTGGCAGAGTCTGGGTGAGCTTTTCCAGTCTGTTGCAGTACAGTGACAAAATAATATATATATATATATATATATATAAATATATATATATATATATATATATATATATATATATATATATATATATATATATCCATAAACACACAATCATAGATATACATATGTGTTTGGCCCAAGTGTATTCAGCAGTTGTGTAGCTGACCACCTCTGCAAATTCCATCATATGTCACACTGTCACGTCTGCACAACTCAGTAAAAACTACATCTACAGTTTAGCAGATAAAGTTGTAGTTTGCTATGTACTGCTGTATTATGTAATTCCATGCTTTAATGTTGATTTGTTAGCTGAGCTGTAGGTTTTGTGAATATGCATGGCTAATTAGAAGCAGCCTGTGGTTCATAGGTTAATAGGTTCATAGATGATTACTAGGCTAAAGGCCCTAATGGTCTTTTTAAGCCTTGCCATGCTTTTCCCAAATGCATCTGACATGATATAGTACCCCAAGGTAATTTTAAGGGTTGGATATAGACTTTGACTGTTGGTAGTCAAGTATTTGCAGGCTACCCCTGTCCATTAGAATCATTGGTGACAGACCACACCACAGGTGAATTTCTGATTCCCCATCTACTGGTCCAAGTTATATTTACATTTGGTTATGGAAGAACTATTCCTCACATGGATGGAAAGCCTGTTCCAGAGGATGGGTATTCTCTCTGACACATATCTGTCCCTCCAACATGTCCTATGTATTTTGCAGATGTGGTTTAAGTCCCTAAATTGGGTATTTCTAATATTGTTTATTTTGTGGATGTGCACCAAGTCCAAAAGAGCAGGATCAGATGATGCTTTGTAGGGCAGGCATATATTGCTTGCAACAGTGTGTATGACACTGAGTACCAGGATAGATTTTGAGCCTACCTGTGTAGGAAAAGTTGTTCAAGCCATGTATTCTTTTTGAGGAACCTCTGTAGATGCTCCAGTTGTTGCAAATGCCTGGCCAGATACATACCAAAGGGTGCATTGTACTCAATGATTGGTCTGATGAGGGCCTAGTACAGCAGAAAAATGATGTGTTTAGACCTAGATGTCATATCCTTGCTTGCAAGTTGTGCAGAATAAAATTATTTTCTCACCACTGTAGACACTTGATGGTCAAAGGCCAAGCTATTGTCTACATACCCAAATGTCTAACCACTGTGTCTACTCTTGGGGTTGTATTATCAGTGTGGTAATTTTCAGGAGTGGCCACCTTTTCAAAGGATAATATTATGCATTTTCTTGCCCTAAGGGTAAGACCATGGTTATGGCACCAGTTGTCTGTGAATGGCCTTCCTGAAATGCATTTGTGATTTTGGGGGTCTCTAATCTGTGCCTAGTTTACAGCTGTCTCCAGACTTGGTCAGCTAGAGGCCCTTGACAATAGCCTTGACTTCAGTGAAGCATATGCCAAAAAGGAAACACCCTAGCACCAAGCTCTGAGGGATTTCATTAGTAACTAGCCACTTTGTGGAGGTAGCTTCCCCTATCCTAACTTTTTGGATCTTATCTGTGAGTCAGCTAGCTATCCATTGGGTGATATATGGGTTTATGCTTAAATTAATGAGTTTGTCTAAAATGCCTGACTGAACTATTGTGTGCTTTAATGACCTTCTGCACCAGTTTGAGTAGGCATAACCTACCCCTGACAAAATCAAGCTAGGTTGGATCCATTGTCTGTAGGTTTCCTATGGCATTGTTACCATTTTCATGATGATTTTTCCATGGCTTTGCATACGAGACTAATCAGACTTGTAGTCTGTAGTTGCCTGGATGTATAGATATACAATTTTTGCCTTTAATAATTAATTTTAATGTGTTCTTTATTGAACAAATTGTCTAGATCATCATTTAATCGGGACTCATTAGATGTCAGCTGAGAAGTTCTAGGAAATTGCCCCATTACTATATTCTTAAAAATATAGGATTGGTACACACTGGTCCTACACAAATAAGAATTACTTTCACAATTGTGTTTAAAAAAATAGAGGTATGCAATTAATTATAAATTTTATTTATAGTGACATCCAGAAAAACTCTATGCTAATATCAGAAAATCTCGATTTAAACTTCAAAAAGGTACCACTACTTTCCAAATAGGCATGGAACAAAACCAAATTAGTTTCATTACATTGGCAATACTAAAGGGTAAAATAAAAATGCATTAATTAAAATCAAATATGGAATTCTAACAGCTTAGATGGGATTTAGACTCTTTTTTTAATATGGATAGGCATATCAAGCCACATAATAAAGATTAAGAAATGCAATAATATTTAAAAATTTCCTTTCTTTCAACATTTTCCAGGGACATGAAACCTTTTGTGATATAACTAGAAGAAACAGGGGAAAATTAAATACTGATATGACATTAAAGAATATTTTAGAATTGTCTCCTAATTTCACTTTTAAAAACAAGAAAAATCTAAGAAAATATTATATTATAATAATTTTGAGACATGGTACATTTCCATATACAGCTTATTCTAGATGAATGTGTATAAATAAAACTTCAGATTATGCCCATTTGAAAACAGGACATATATATTATTTTAGAGTGTCATGATTGTAATATGAAGCATTTAGTTTATTTGGCAGTAATATGAGGTATATTTCATGAGTAAGACCAACTGAACCCTTGGAAAGTACACATAACAGATATAAATAAAAGAAAGGAGATTAGTGCAATAGCATATCATGTACAAAAGCTAGGAAATTAGCATAAATTTAATTTTTATGTTTTGGATGTTATATATCCAAACCCTAGAGGTGGTGATATTATGAACTCTACTAAAAACAGTTTAAATAGATCATTGAACTAGAGGCATATAAATTGCCAGGTTTAAATGGCACTGTCTCTTTAAAACCTGTATTAAAAGATAAGAGGTTGAGACACTGAAATTTGCAAATTGATGACATCAGCTAATATGTGACTTTACTTTATAATAAGAAAGTGTTTTTGCATGTTTTTAATTTATTTGTTGAAGTTGAGGTGAAAACCCATTTGTATTTGCATTGTGATTATGGATTATATTATAGTATGAAGCAGTGAGGCTTTGTTTTCTTTCACATTCAGTAATTAAATTTACCTTGCAAACACTATGAATATGTGAATGAAAGCTTTAAATATAGTAGTGTCCACAATGCTGGCACTTCCTTTGATACACACTATTTATGTTCAGTGACTGAATTTACCTTGCAAGCCCTATGAATATGTGAATGACTGCTTTGAAGATAGCACTGTGCACAATGCTGGCATTTCCTTTGATATGCACTATTTATGTTCAGTAATTGAATTTACCTTGTAAACCCTATGAATATGCAAATGACAGTGTTGAAGATAGTACTGTACACAATGCTGGCATTTCCTTTGATACTCGCTATTTATGTTCAGTAATTGAATTTACCTTGCAACCCCAATGAATATGTGAATGACAGCTTTGAGGATAGTATTGTACACAATGCTGACACTTCCTTTGATACACACTATTTATGTTCAGTAATTGAATTGGGTCCATATCAAGTTGTGGAACTTTTAAAAGTTCGAACGTCATATGGTCAACACCATATGATCGAACTTTTAAAAATGTGAACATTTCAACGGAGATCTCCATACAGTGCAGAATGGGAAGATTTCCCTTTTCTGCACTGTAGTGCAATGTCGGAGTTGATGGGGTAGAGAGAGGCTTGCCCACTCTCCTTAAACTGTTCAGCTAGTTTTTTTCTTTGGTTCATTTTTTTTTTATTACATTTTCAAACTTCTAAAAGTTTGATCATATGGTGTCGACCATATGACATTTGAACTTTTAAAAGTTTGATTATGTAATATAGACCCACTGAATTTACCTTGCAAGCCCTATGAATATGCAAATGACAGCTTTGAAGATAGCACTATACACAATGCTGGCATTTCCTTTGATACACGCTATTTATGTTTAGTAATTGAATTTACCTTGCAAACCCTATGAATATGTGAGCGACAGCTCTGAAGACAGTACTGTACACAGTGCTGGCATTTCCTTTGATACATATTATTTACAGTTTTGGAGACAATGCTGCACATACCTCCTAGTGTGCTTATGCAGCACAGAAACCAAATGCTGCAGAAAGTGACAAGCAGCATTAGTGGGACAAGTGCAAAGTGCATCAGCGTCTTGGAGATGTTAGGTCAGGGTGCAGATACCACTCTCTTTATTCGTGCTATGTTAAAAGATTTAGATGATATGTGTATATAGCTTTCAGGTCATTGTGCTGATAGAAGGGGATAAGACTCTGAAACATGATTTGTACTAAGAATGATAATATGTAATGTGTGACACTGATTAAACTGTGTAATTCTATTAACCTAGAGCAGCAGAGCTAACAGCACCTACCAGCTACTTAGACTAAGGTGGCAACAAATAATATGTTCATTCATAATCCATTCTTCATTGTTGTTGCTACACATAAGGTCTACAGCTGCCATGTAAAAAAACTATATATATATATATATATATATATATATATATATATATATGTACATTACCTAAATCTCTAGAATACAATTGAAATAACTGTCTTTTACTTATGTAAAGTAACCGTTGTACAATTTGATGTACATTTATTTTATTTACTTTAAATATTTTTGTAAATTCTTTGTAAAATCTACACTGTAACTGTTTTTTTTTGAGCTTTTCTCTTTGGGCCTCCGCTAAAAATGGGCTTCCACCCAGATGGACTATCCCGGTCAACAAATGTAAAATAAAATAATAAATAAATAAATTTAGTGTAACTGCATCCATTTCATGTCTGCTATCATAATGGCAATACATAGAGAGCTTCTAAAAGTGGGCATGTCTTGTACATACAGTGTTGGAGCACTGAGTATTCCTCTCTGAATGGTTCATAGGGTCATAGGTTCATAGGAAATTACTAGGCTAATGGCTTAAGGGCCCTTACAAGCCTAGCCAATATAACCCAGTTTTACAGAATACATGGCCCCTAGGGGAAAGAAGATGGCATGGACTTGTGCCTGTGCATTGAGTATCTTACAGATTGCCCATGTCCATAAGGGATATAGGCATACCCCAGCTGTGAATTTGATTCCCCATCAGATGGTCCAATTTACATTTGAAGAGAGATAGAGAAGGGTTCTGCTTAATGTGAATAGGAAGCCCTTTCAAAATAAGGGGCAATCTCTGAGACACATATCTGTCTGACCATCATGTTTTGTTTCAGTCACTGACTAAGTTTAAATCCCTAGATAGGATGATACTTGTGCTCTTTGACTTGCGGATGTGTAGCAACTCCATCGGAGCTGGATTTGTGAGTCCTTTGTAGGTCAGGCATAGGTCACCCCTTAATACTGAATGGGAAACAGAGTAAAGAGATAGGGCTTTTAGTCTATCCACATAGTTCATGTTGTTTATACCCTGTATTTTCTTCATGAGGAACTTCTGAGGTCACTACAGCTGCTGTAAGTGCATAGTCAAGTACATGCCAAATGGCACATTGTACCTGATTATTGGTCTAATGAGGGCCGAGTACAACAGGGCTACAATTTCCTTGAATCTGGATGCCATAACTTTACTTGTAAGTTGTGCCACATAAAAGGATTTCTTCATCACTGAGGACACAGCAGTCAAACTTCAGGCTACTATCTGTCTGTGTATCAAGATCTCTCACCTCTGAGTCTACTCTAAAGGGATTGCTATTGATGTTGTAATTTGCAGGGTTATTTGACTGCCCAAAGGGGATAATAATGCATTTTTTCCAATCTAGTTTTAGGCCATGATTCTGACACCAATCATTTGTCTGATCTAGACACTTATGAGGGATATCTACATCATTATGGGGATTCAGTAACTGCCCACAGCTTGCAGTCATCAGCAAACATTGTCATGCAGAGGCCTTCTGCATTAGCCTTAATGTCAGAGAAGTATATTCTCAACAGGAGTGGTCCCAGTACTGAACCCTGTGGCACACCACTAGGAACTGGCCTCTTGCTCGTTCTGGATTCACCTACTTTAACCACGTGTCCTGTCCATGAGCCAGTTTATCCTTCTGGTGACCAAAGAATTTATGCCCAATATTGTGAGTTTACTTATAATATCTGAGTGGAAAATTGTGTCAAGTGCCTTGGGTAGGTCAAGGTAGGTGGTATGTACTGTTTCAACCATGGCCTTAGTGACTTTCTCAAAGAAATCCACCAGATTCAGTAGGCATGGCCTGTTCTTGACAAAGTCAAATTGGGTTGGGTCCAGTGGTTGGAGGTCTCCTATGTCATTATTTATCAGGTCCATGATTATTCTTTCCACAGCCTTACGTATAAAACTATTCAAATTTATAGGTCTGTAATTTCCTAGGGCAGTAAATGTTCCCTATTTATACAGAGGGATGACTGTTACTGTCCTCCACTCTACTGGGAGAAAGTCAGTCCAGGGCTGTGTCTATTGAAGCCATGTTTTAGCCTTAAAGAGTGCAGTGACACTCTAGCCTTTGGTAAATATTAGCTATGCAGTAGTGGAGGGTATTAACTGGGGATGTACTAGGGGTGATGAATAGATGAAATTTGAGCTGAATTTGCTATATCTGCTGATTTGCTATATCATCTGGCTAAGTATAGGTGATGCCATTTGCAACTAATTCTGCACATTGGTGGGTGTTGCCTTTAAGATTGCAGACATAACTCATAACTGAAAAATGCCTTGTGGTGATTCCTAGCTTTGGAGCCCATTTGTACCTCAAATTGTGCTTTTGTAGACTTGACTACTTCCCTAATTTGCTTGTTTAGACTAATGAGGGACTTGTCGCCCTGCTGCACACATTCCCTCTTATTTCTCGACAGGATTTTCATTCTTTTGTTATGTAATCTATTAATACCAGAGGTTCACCAGGTTGGCTTGTTTTTGCAGCTGACCTGGGTTAATTTCAGTCTGGTACTGCCATTTCTATGCAGTTGTCGATATTGTTATACAAGGCTTTGTGTATGCCTCTGCATAGGTTTCTGTGTTTTTGGGACTTGGGGGAGCTTGGAAACTAGATATGCCATCACTTAATAAGGGATAATTTACTTTAGAGAAATTCTTAAAGGTTTTGGGGGTAGGTGGGGGGACTAGTTTTACCTTTATGTCAAGGTATACTGCTTTGTGATCTGGTCTTACGAGTGAGGACATCACACTTGTTGGGGGGGGGGGTGAAAGGGTGCAGCACTCTTCCATATTTATGAGTACCAGATCTAGGATATTTGTTTCGCCAGTGAAAGTGCAGACTAGCTGCCCCAGGCCATTTGAATTTACAAAGTCAAGAAATATTTGGGCCTTTATGTCAGAGGTCATGTATGCCACTAATTAATGGAGGGGTAGTTAAAATAACCCATGAGTATGGTACTGGGCTGGATGGTGAGTGATTCTAGTAACGTCTGTTATGATGTATGGGTCTCCTGATTCAAGGTGGAGGACCTATAGCTAGCAAGAATGTGGTAATGGATTTTTCCATTGGTCAGTTGGACATGGAGTATCTCAAGTATGTCATATTGCCTGACCAGCCTTGATGTGTTCTTATCCTTTTTGTAGATAGATACACCTCTGCCTTTTGCTCTACCATGTTCAGTGGGTGGTCAGAATATATGAAAGGCATTATAGCCATGCACTGTTGGAGTGCTTTCCATGGCTTTGATCCATGTTTCAGTGACTGCACAGATGTCATGATTCTGTAGTGTAAGGAGAGCTTCCAGAGAGCACGGCTTCTTGTTGAGACTCCTAACATTGAGCAGTAACACCTTTAGCTTGTCCTGATTAGCTTTTGTTATGTTGAAAGGTTTGTCTGTATGGCAATGCCTAAAAAAGACACTATACAGGTAAATAATGTTTGGCTAATACCCAAAAGCCTAAATGTGACAGGTGAAGACCATCCCTGGCAAAGCAGAGTAGTCTATCAACAATGTCCTTCCAGGCCGACAAGTATTGGACTCCTTTGGATTGATACTAGTAGCTAAACCAACATTATAAAAGTATGATTATTCACAAAGGTACTTTACTTTCTAAAAATAAGCCGATATCTGCTCAATTCTACAGAATTTATAAGGCACTAAAAGCAAGGTAAGCTGATTAATAAGCCTCCAGCCAATTAAACAATAACACACAGGAATCTTTAGTGTGTTTCCCCTACCTATATAGACCAGGCTACCACCCAGTGTCACTAGATGGTAAATCCACTGATCTCTTGATATAAAAATACAGAAACCTGCTTGCTAGAGTGTAAAAATACATTACTTTATCCATCAGCTAGCTAGATAATGAATTCAGAGCAGGTAAATCTATAGAACGACAGGCAAAATGCACTTTTTTTCAAAATAAGCTCAAGCAAAGCTAAATAAATAAAGATATAAACAGCAGTGTAAGAAGAGAGAAGCTTATCATTCTCAATTTACATTAAGGCTGGGCAGCTTAAAATCACCAAGTTTAAAAAGCAGATCAAGGGATGGGAGGCTGGGTGGGTGGGGAAAAATAACTATCAGGGAGTCACCAACAGTGCTTGTAGTTTTTGCAGGCGTATCAGAAAAGGCAAAGACCAAGAAATTCTCTGTGTATTTAAGTATCACTAAAGAAAAAAAATAAATAATGCACAAATATGAAATGTGCAGACTAGATAATTTAACTGTTGATCTGCCATATAGAACAAAAACACCAGGCAAAACAGATTCCTAAAAACAGAAAACAAAGTGTAGCAGGTAAAATAGAAAGCAGCTCTATCAGTTTAAGCAACTCACAGACAAAAAAATATAGGTTTACTTTCCTCACCCAGCAGGGCGTCACCAATAATGCTTGTAGTTTTTTTAGGCTTTGAGTCTTATCAGAAAAGATAACGATCCAGAAATTCTTTGTGTATATAAGTATCACTCAAGAAACACATTAAACAATAAAAAAAAAACGTGAAATGTGCAGCTTAGAAAATTTAAGTGTCTATTTGCCACAGTGAGCAAACACACAAGCCAAGTGGATAGATAGCAGGTCAAATTGGTCTATATGGTATCAGTACAGTGAGGAGATACCAGTCAGTTCAAGACTTCCAGAAGCATCTCAAGAATATGTGTGACCACAATACCAAACGGTACAGTGCTCTGGTCATAGATTATAATGCCACTAATGTCTGATCTATTCAGTTCCACTTTTCACGCTAGAAGAGGAATTCTACTTTTCCCTTTAGTAGAAATCTCAAATTGAAACCACCTAAAGTGGTTTGGTATGGAACATCTTTTCCCCCATACTCATCCAGATAATTATTATCTACATGCTGTGGATGCTTGTCTGTAATATGAACATGCTGCATTGTGTTGACATAGTAGTTTGTGTACTAAAGTGCCCACATTTACCACTTTTGCTGACGCTGATATTATCAGACACGACTCCAGCTTATTGGCAGAGGTTGGAATCTGGAGAGGTATGCATGTACCATGCGGTACATACGGCATGCAACTGTGATGTTTTATGGCAGTGGTATTCAATGCATACTTCCTACAGTATTCAGTACTTACATACTTGCTATACAAAGTGTCTCATGAATTCATGTGCCAAGACCATTTCTGAAACATGTCACTCAGTTGACAGGTCTTTCAGTAAGTGCTCAGCAATCAAAGAAATTTGAGCAAAGAAACTTTAACTGATAGTAGAGTTTTCTTTTTTCTCCATTGCTGTGTGACCTCAGAGTAACTGTACTTATGTTAGAGGGTGTGAGGAGTACCCCCACACATGGAAAACCCCTGCAGAAAAATGACCACTGTGGTTTGCCAAAAGTAGTTTTGGCTTGTTTGAGCCAAACTGAACTCAGGTGGGCTTCCAGCCAAAACTGAAATACCAGATGACTAGAGGCTTCTGAGCTTCCAAAAAACCATAAGTTTTTTTTTTTGCTTGATTTTACTATTTACTGCACTTTTTATTGTGTTATGCTTATTTAAGATTGTGTTTTAATACTGTAAACTAAACTACACTATTTGTACTACATTTGTCTGCCTTTTGAGCTTGTCAAATCGTATTTTGTTGCTGTTTTGTTAGTAAAGATATTTTTTTTGCTATTTTCACTGTTTGCAAAGTAATTGCTGCTACTTTTCACTGTTTGCGAAGCATGTTCTGCTGTGTTCTGTTTTCCCACCAAGCAGTGTTTTAAATAACTCACTTGTTTGCTGTTTAAAACTTCGTGTGTCAGAAAAATATGTATTAATATGTGTGCTTAGTGCTAATTAGAAGCTAAAAGAGTTAACACGTTTTTCATTCTATTTTATATACAGCTTAGTTTATATGAGACTAAAAGATGTTTTTGAAACTGCAGTATGCTTTCTGAAACTTGCAAGATGCCCTCTGACCTAGTGTTTGCTAGCACAGCAAAATTCATGCTTATGCCTTTTGGAAATGTACTGAGAAGCAGGTGATTATTTGCTAGGTCAGGAAATAATAGGTGAAACAATACCGTTTTCTATAATGTTATGATTTTGAACAATCAGCTCTGTTCGTGTTATGAGAACATGCACAGCTGCAGAGGGAAGAGATAAAGACAGACAAAGGACTGTTTAAAGAAATGGACTGCAATCTATAGTTGCTTTGTGCTCAAATTAGCCGTAGTACCTTGAATGGTAACATTGCATAGAGGAAAGTTGTATCTAACCGGTGGTCGTCAAGGCCACGTTGTTTTTCTTAGGAAGTTTTTCACAAAATTGATAGTGCAAGCAGAAAATCATGGACAAACAGCTGCTATGAAGTAATGATGCTAAATTAGAAAATGTATAAAAATGTCTGCACTTCCTGATTCTAGTTAGACAAACTCTGTATTACCACGTTTTTGTCTCCTTGCTGCAAGATTAAAGTGCCTTAACCTGAACCTGCCGTGTATTGATCTTTATGAAGTTAATTTTTCCTTTGACAGATTTGGTCCTCTGGACTGGAAACTCTCAATCTGACTCAGGTCAGATGGGCCCAGTGGCATGAAACCGTACTGGGAAGAGACCACATTGGTTCTTCTGCTTTGAAAGACCTCCGACTAAATTGTTCAAAAGAGGCCAACCACTGTTTCTGATCTGCGATTGGAGGACGAGTCGACGGCTCCAGTGCAGTAGTCAATCACGGAGGCTCAGGTAAGGAGGAATTTACCTTTTTTCTGTTTTAGATCAGGGACTTATTACAGTATTTGTTTTTGTCAGGGAGATCTGTAAAGTACAAATCAGGGACAAAAAAGATTGCTGTCTTGTCATAGATCAGGGAAACAGAATAGGTAGACAGTTATTCTAGATAAACTGTGAAAAAGAGAAATCATGCTACCACATGATAAGAAGGGTTACGTAACATTTTTTCTTTAACTAAGTTAGGACAACATGGGAAATAAGTGCACAAAAAGATCCCGAGATCCACCATTAACTGAAGACGTGAAATATATGCAATTACAGCGTGTCGAAAATGTTAGGTACTATACAAAATGGGTTAATAAATATGAACTTGATGGCAAACTAGAAAAATCTTCGCTTATTAAACTTGTAAAACAGCTCAAAACTGATGCAAAATGTCAGGTAAAAAAGCAACGTCAATTAGGCATTCCCCAGGCACACAGGTGGCTTGAGGAAGCAAACCGCAGGGAACAAAAGAGTAAAAATTCAAAAGCAATGTTTTTAGATAAAGAAGACAATAACTTGGTAATAGCATCGGCCCCTCCATCCCCTCTACTTCCCTTACCAGAATATGAAGCAAGTGGACAAGCTGATCCACTTCCGCTATACTCAACTGTCCCTGCGAAACCAAAACCGTTTGTCAGAGATCCTGTCAAGACTAGGTCACGAACACGTAAAACAAGAGGGGATATGGAGTTATATCAGATGAATGGAAATTCACGAGCTGTGAGTGAAGAAGAGATATGTCCACTCATAGAAGTACCAAATCCTCAGGCAGGACAGGAAGGGCAGGACCCAACTATCCTAGTATATAGACCGTGGACACCGGAAGACATCCGGAAAGCCACAGAGGGGATTCCCCATCCAAAAGTTAATTTTAGAAAATTCTCAGAAGATTTACAGGGCATGAGGTCAAGTTACCATTTAAACGGGGAAGAAGTAGAAAAAGTAGTCAGACAAATCATAGGTCCAGATTGGCACATGATCAGTGGCAACTGGAATCCCCGTGAAGCAGAACATAAGCCACTCCCACATAGTAACGCAGAGCTGGATAACAGAGTGAAAGGTCTGACAGACCGAATCTCTGAGAAATGGAAGCCTAGGGCAGACTGGACTTGCATTAATCAATGCATCCAACAAGAAGGTGAAACTGTTGATTGATATTTTGCTAGATTACTAGAATGTTTTAATAACCATTGTGGAATGCAGGTACCTGAAGACCAAACACATGATTCCCCATATGAGCAGCAGCTAAAGAATGCATTTTTGAAAGGTAGTATTGCACCTATCAGTAGTTTTATTACAAAACACATGGTAGATCACCGCACAGGCAGATTACAGTCATTACTTGAATATGCAAAACATGCCGAAAGGCATTTTAATAGCAAAAAGAAAACTGAAGTATTTGCAGTAGAAGACAGAGCAGAAGTCTTTGTAGTACAATTCGGGAAAAAGGGCAAGAAAAATGACCAGGGAAACAAACAATCTGATAAGCGATTAGAAGAGTTTGAAGAGAGAAAGAAAAGGGGTGAATGCTTTAAATGCGGGGAAAAAGGAACATTTGGCAAGGGATTGCAAGCAAAATAAGAAGGTAGCCATGGAAGATAAGGAGGGTGAGGACTGACTATATGGTAGTCAGGAATTACTAGAAAGAAATAACCAAGAAAAGACAAATGTGAATATGATAGAGGGAACAGAGGATGTGATGGGAGAAATAGAGGATGTGCAAGAAATCACAGACAGTGAAGAAAATGAAATTTCGGACTTAGCATTATTGAGCCTGGAACTCTACTTAGCAGACACAAAACCGGAAGTTACGCTTCTGGTAGAGGGGAGGGAAGTAAAATTTTTGTGTCACTCAGGGGCATCACGGACCCTGATACATCCTTCCAAACTACCAGAAAATTCAGAATCACTTGACTATATATTAGTGAAAGCAACTAATGGGCAGCTGTATCTGGAGCCACTCTCCCATAACATAACAATAACTGACCCTGTTTCAGGGATGACCCAGAAAAGCAAAATTGTTGTTTCTGCAAAATGCCCAGTAAACCTTTTGGGCAGAGACCTTATGCAGATTTTTGGCATAGCAGTAGTTTCAACTATGCAAGGTATGGAGGCATAGCGACAATTGGATACTTTTGTAGTGCGATCGGAGGGTGAAACATTTTACTGGTACAGCCAGGACTTGGTTACGACTGGTCCAGGGGCAGTAACCGAAGAACTGATGAACGTAGCCATCAGTAAGTCCCCCTCTCTTGACACTGATAAACAACATTTGTTGCATTGTACTCTGTATTATTGCAGCACACTAGGACCTGATAGGGAATATGAACAAGAACTATTTAAAAAATGTGCAAACAGATTAGTGTTACATAATCTGTACTGGGACACAGAGGGGAACAGTGTAGTTAGCTGTTCATTGCCCCAGGAATTCTTTGCACTTTATAAATTGAATCGACTACCATGTTAGTTTAACTAAGGACAAGAACGTAAAGTGGGCAGACCTAGGAGAAAAAGTCACAAGGTGGGAAAAACAGACAGAATTAGAGCTATCCGAACAGGGAGTACAAAAGCAGAAGTTAAATTGGATAACACAGACACACCCAGCTGTGCACCTGCAGACTAGCGAGGACAGCTGATTAGCACTCTTAGAAGAGGAAGAGAAAGCCTTACGAAACATACTAGAAACTCTCTGGTCAACAGGGAAATCAGATGTAGGACTTATTCATACAGCAGGACCAGTTACAATCACGCCAAAGTCAGCATTTAGACCACAAAAAGACAGTATCCCTTGAGAAAGGATGCAGGAGTAGGAATCAAACCTATAATAGCAGCCTTACTTAAGGAAGGAGTACTGGTAGAATCTCCAGATTCACAATGTAACGCACCCTTATTTCCTGTTAGAAAAGCAAATGGAGAATGGCATATGGTCCAAGATTTACAAGCTGTAAATGATGCAGTAATACCCAGAGCACCTACGGTGCCAGATCCACACACCTTATTGAATGATTTAAAACCTCAACAGAAGTATTTTTCTGTGGTACATATTAGCAATGCGTTTTTCTCAATACCGATACACCCTGACAGCCAACACTGGTTTGCATTTACATTTCAGGGGAAAAGGTACACATATACGTGACTACCACAGGGATATTGTGAAAGCCCAGCAATATTCACACAGGAAATGGCAAGTAACTTGGCGGGATTTATCCCACCGAAAGGCAGTCAAATTTTACTTTATGTAGACGACATTCTTATGGCAGCCCCCACCCAGCAAGAATGCAGAGAAGATACCATAGCATTACTACAATTTTTAGCCACTCAAGGACACAAAGTAAACAAAAACAAACTGCAACTTTGGAAAAAGCAGGTTAAATACCTAGGATATGTAATCTCCAAAGAAGGCAGAATATTAGATGAAGACAGAAAAATAGCAATCTTGCAAGCACCCAAACCGACTACCAAGAAGAAAATGATGTCCTTCTTAGGTACGACTAATTTTTGTCGGAGTTGGATTCCAAACTATGCCTTGGAATCTGCTCCGTTGACCAACTTGATACACAAGAAACCTATGACAGCACAAGATTTATTATAATGGACACCAGAAGCAGAATCAGCTTCCTGCAAACTGAAGCAATTGATAGCATCTTCATTAGTTTTAGGATTACCAAACTATCATAAATGTTTTTTCCAAACTGTAGATTGTAAGCAAGGCTATATGACATCAGTATTGACACAGCAACATGGGGACAAGCAATGCCCCATAGCTTACTATTCATCACAGCTGGACCCAGTGGCGCAATCCCTGCACCACTGTGTACAAGCAGTAGTCGCAGCTGCAATGGCAGTGCAGGCTTCGGCCTCAGTAGTGTTGTTCCACCTTCTCACATCGAGAGTGCCTCATGCAGTTGTGATTATTTTACTGCAAGAAAAAGTAGCATATCTTTCTCTTGCTAGACATCTTTCTTGCATGACTATACTGTTGAGCCAACCTCATATGACAATTGAATGATGCACAATTTTGAATCCATCAACCTTGCTCCCAACCCCTGTGGATGGCACACCACATTGTTGCCTGCAGGAGATTGAGCAAAAGACACTACCTAGAAAAGATCTTATGGATGCTCCCTTGGATGATGCCGAGGTGACATACTACTTGGACGGCTCATGCAGAAAGGGTCCTACAGGGCAGAATCTAATAGGGTATGCAGTAGTTTCTGATACTGAGATTTTAGAAGCAAAGTCTTTACCACACAATTTATCTGCACAAGCCGCAGAATTGATTGCCTTGACACAGGCATGCACCTTAGCAAAGGGTAAATGTGTAAACATTTTTACTGATAGCCAGTATGCTTTTTCTACTGTACATGTTTTTGCGCAACGGTGGAAGAATAAAGGAATGATAACATCTACTGGCAAACCGATTAAGCATGCTCAATTTATTTTAGATTTGTTAGAATCTATTCAGTTACCTCAAAAAGTAGCTATTTGCAAATGCGTAGCTCATACCAAACAACAGGATAGGATTTCAAAAGGTAATGCAAGAGCTGACACAGCTGCAAAGCAGGCAGCTACAGCTTCAGAAGTATTTCTTTTGAGTGAAGAATTACAACCTTCTGAGATTTTAGATTTAGAAATGTTAAAAACAATGCAGACACTCACTACGAAAATAGAGAAACAGAAATGGGTAAAACGAGGAGCAATCCTTAAGAAGGGGCTGTACATCTCCAAGGAAGGAAACCGATTTTGCCGTCTAACTTGTTTAGATATGCAGCTTTGTTGAGCCATGGGCAGTGCCATGTCTCAACAGGGGGGGATGGTACAGTTAGTGAATCGAGTATTTACAACGTATGGATTTACAAATTACACTAAACATTTTTGTGCGGCATGTCATGTTTGTAATAAACATCATGCACAAGGGGCGTTGAAGCCTAAGCAAGGGAGTTTCCCTACACCACCATACCCATTCCATACTATTTGTATGGACTTTATAGAATTGAACAAATGCGAAAATAAGAAGTACTGTCTTGTCATTATAGATATGTTTTCCAAATGGGTGGAAGCTTTTCCGACCAAAAATCCAGATGCAGCTACTGTTGCGAAAATACTTATCAAAGAAATTATTCCTAGATTTGGCATACCAGAAAAGATCTACAGTGACAATGGCACACACTTTGTAAATCAAACTATACAGCAGCTGAGTCGATTTTTTGGAATTTCTTTAAAAAACCATTGCGCATATCATCCACAATCTGCAGGATTAGTAGAGAGGCACAATGGGATTTTGAAAGGTAAACTTAGGAAAATAATAACAGAGACTCAAAGGAATTGGGTGCACTGTTTACCTCTGGCACTGTTGAGTATGAGAACTGTTCCAAATGCAAAGGGGTTAACTCCTTTTGAAATTTTATTTGGGAGGGCATATTATGTACCTCAGTGGAAACTTCTCATGCCTGCAGATCAGGAGACCGACAGTTCACTTACAGAGTATATGAGGAGGTTATTGAATAACAAATGACTTCTACAGTTAAATTCTGTTTCAGATAAAGAACAGATCAGACCATCGAAGGCAACAGTGCGACCAGGCATGCAACCAGGTGAATGGATCTGGGTGAAGGTCATAAAGAAAAAGAATTGGAGCTCTCCGAAGTGGGAAGGACCGTTTCAAGTTTTGCTGACAACACCCACTGCAGTCAAGATTGCTGAGCATGTGCCCTGGATCCATTTGACACACTGCAAATTGGTCAAGAATTTTGAACTGGACAAAAACCTTGTTACTGTTACACAACAAGAACAAAATGACCAGGTATAGAGTAAACAGGGATGCAGAACAGTCTCAGAAAAATTGCATGATTATCCTGTTAGCTATACTGGTGGCAATGATCTTTTTTGCTGTGGCCTTTCCTTTTTTCAGCCACACGAGTTGAACTGAACAAATGTGATGCGTTACTCATAGACTGGCATCCAAACTTTAACACTTATCAAGCAATTAAATATGTGTATGCTGAAACTTTTAATGTTTCAAACTGCTGGATTTGCACAGCTATACCAATAGCATACGGGGGATTATTAATGACTGCTGTCCCCCTAGGGGTCAATGAGACCTGGGAAAATTTGATCTTTGATACTACACCTGTAAAATCACAAGACAAAATAGCATTGTAACTACCTTTTACACAAAAGGGAGTTGTGTGTTTTTATAAAAATGACGCTATTCAGGTGGGTTGGAGCAATTGCAATGTGACTGTTTCTTATAAATGTTATATTAAGGCCAGTAAGGCAGAAACTATTTGTGATACAAACTATGATGCATATTTTGAAAAAATGCATAAAACTGTTAGTGAAGTACAACATAATCCTGTTCTTTTAAAGCAGCTTTCTATCATTGATAAGAAAATGTTTCATGCAGGGCAAGCTTATATCAACACTAAAGTAAAGAACTGTTATTTTATTTGTGGGAAAAATGCATACAAATGGTTACCTGAGCATTGGTCCGGCAGTTGTTTTTTGGGTTACCTGGTTCCGGTCATACGACACACTGCAGCTTTGCCTCGAGGGAAAATTTGAAAAGTCAGAGAGGTCAGCAATAAACCTGGAAATCCAATCAAGAGACCCGAGAATCCAGTGGGACGAATCGAAGCAGGATGGAGAAACCATAATTCCGTAAAGAACAAAGATAAACTAACACACATGGACTTGAGTGACACTATTATATCGTGGGCTGGCATAGCCCCTGCATATGGCACAGTAAAACCAATTTGGGAGCTAAGAAAACTGTACAAACTTCTTGAAGTTATGAGCAATGCAACTTTTTCTGCTCTTGAATTAGTGACTGATGAACTGAATGCTATGAGAACTGTGGTGCTACAAAACCGCATGGCTCTTGACTTCACCCTAGCGGCGAGGGATGGTACATGCGCTTTAATCAAAGAAGAATGCTGTTCATACATTCCAGACAATCAACAAGAGATAAACGATCATCTTGAGGTGATCCAGCAGGTGTCGACCATGACCAAACCAGGCCCAAACCTTCTGACGGACTTTTTCCAGAATTTGTTTGGGGGTGGGGTTCCATCCTAATGAACATCCTGATTGCCATTTGTGTGGGATTACTCCTATTAGGAGCATGCATTTTTTGTGGTATTCCCTGCATGAAAAGATTAATCAAAGATTTTATAGACATGTCAGTTTCTGAGACTTTGTATCAAAGTACTGAAATTGAAGAGTTGTTGAAAAGTGAAATACTTTCATAAGTCTAAACTAAATGACTCTCTTAACTGCAAATCCTAAACGGAAGAGGTTAGGAGAAGAAGCAAACTGGTTATGCTTTTGAAAATAGAATAAAATATATTAACAGGGGGGAAATGTCAGAAAAATATGTATTAATATGTGTGCTTAGTGCTAATTAGAAGCTAAAAGAGTTAACACATTTTTCATTCTATTTTATATACAGCTTAGTTTTATATTAGACTAAAAGATGTTTTTGAAACTGCAGTATGCTTTCTGAAACTTGCAAGATGCCCTTTGACCTAGTGTTTGCTAGCACAGCAAAATTCATGCTTATGCCTTTTGGAAATGTACTGAGAAGCAGGTGATTATCTGCTAGGTTAGGAAATAATAGGTGAAACAATACCGTTTTCTATAATGTTATGATTTTGAACAATCAGCTCTGTTCGTGTTATGAGAACATGCACAGCTGCAGAGGGAAGAGATAAAGACAGACAAAAGACTGTTTAAAGAAATGGACTGCAATCTATACTTGCTTTGTGCTCAAATTAGCTGTAGTGCCTTGAATGGTAACATTGCATAGAGGAAAGTTGTATCTAACCAGTGGTCATCAAGGCCACATTGTTTTTCTTAGGAAGTTTTTCACAAAATTGATAGTGCAAGCAGAAAATCATGGACAAACAGCTGCTATGAAGTAATGATGCTAAAACTTGTGATCTGCTACGTCAGCTTGGTAGGCAATGTCTTATTAGAAAATGTATAAAAATGTCTGCACTTCCTGATTCTAGTTAGACAAACTCTGTATTAGCACATTTTGTCTCCTTGCTGCAAGATTAAAGTGCCTTAACCTGAACCTGCCGTGTATTGATCTTTTTGAAGTTAATTTTTCCTTTGACAGATTGTCTCCTTGCTGTTTTCCTGCTGTTTAAAAAACATTTTTTTTAGTGTCTCACTGCTGTTTTTCTGCTGTGTAAAACATATTTTAGTGTTCCCTACTAAATTAGTCTAGCTAGTAGCTGTATTATTGTCCAGATTGGAAGGGGTTCTTCTGCACGCTAGTGAGAGGAGTGTGCTGTTTGGAACTTGTCTGGTGAAGGGTGATTGGATTAGGGCTTGGAGTCATACTGACCAAGAAAAAGAAAAGGAAAACAGCAAGAGATAACAAAGCACAAACAATGAAAGAAAATAACAACAACCATATAGGACTAAAACCCTGACAAAAAGCAAAACCTTCAGCTAAAGAAAATGGATGAAGGGCAGTCACAATGGAATCAGGCAACATCCTACAAAAATGATAACAAGCAGAAGAAGCCCTAACAAAGGTGAAACAATGTAACAAAGAAAGATAACCCCAAACAGTAGTGCAGAACTAAAAATCTTACAAAAAACAAAATTTTGCTACTATTCAGACACAAAGCAAACAAATGGACAAAAGCAAGAAAAAAAGACTACACCAAATGCATTAAGTCCTGTAACACTGTAAACAGCAAAACAGCAAAAAGCAAATGGTTGCAGGAGTAAAAAGTCCATAAGAAAGGAGTATAGTATCTATAAAACACACTCCAGTCAAGCAAAACAGGACAGAGTAAACAGGAAAAGCACTGGTATAAAAAATACCAGTGCAAAAAAAAAAAACACACACACACAAAAAGAAATACCAGCTATAATGCAAGAACAACAAAAAAGGATTGGCAAGCAAAACAAGCAAATTGGGCAAGGTCAGTCCTTGCACCCCTTGTGCCACAACCAAATCCTCAACCGAGGAAGCAAAGAAGGCAGAGCCAGAATCTTTCCGGCAAGGACCTCACTACAACGGGTAGTTCGAAGAAGTCTCAGAACAGACACCAAGAGGAAATCTGCCCAAGCAACTGCTGACATCCAGGTACAACCATGATCCCCATAAAAACATTTATCAAGTCTATGGAACAAATAGGGCACTGAATAGCTACATTGAACATTCTTCCAAAAGCCTGACAACCTGTTATACAGTCTCTAAGGTCCCACTTCCAGCATGTGGACATGACTAAGACCCCAGCAAATGATAAACATAGGAAGACCTCACTGGCAACTTAAGAAAGTGCATCTTAGAATGGAGGCTTAACTGGATAAGTTTATAAAACAACTCATAATCAGTGTTACACAAAGAAATATGACACCAATTGGATAAAACCCTGTGGTCACCCTGCTTCCAGAGAACTTTAAGGGCAATGCACAAAAAGTCAGGATAGGAAAAGCTATTAGAAATCCACTCATTAAACAAATGAACTAGTACTGATAACTGAACATCAGAAAGAGAGCTGTAAAAATGGTATGAAAGCCCAACCCACCCATAAACCCTAAAAGATGAAAAAGCCTGGTGAACCTCAAGCAAAGTAATAGGGGCATCAAGAGCAGCCCTAAAAGTAGCCACCATCACTGGAATGGGCCATGACTCAGCAGGCAAAACTTTACCACCATACAAGGAACACAAATTAGAGTTAACTTCTTGCAAAATATCATCCTTAGTAGCAACAACATCACCAGAAGAATTGAGCAAATGATCAGTAAAGGTCTCTGGCCTAAGGATACTCCTGCCCACATAAGGAAGGAATTCCTCACCCCAACCTTTAAAGGAGTGAGCCAAGTTCCAAAGAACTACCTTAAACTGAGCAATATCATGCAAATGCAGCTCACAAGGTTGCTGAAGAGCACTAGCAGGGTCCTGATACACAGCAGATTGAAAATCAACATACAAGGCATCAGAAGACTTCTTAAACTGAAAATAATAAGACTGGGCAAACAAATTATAATGAGCAACAAACTTCTCCTTAAAGGCCAACCACCATGAGGACAGAGAAGGAAAGAAAGGCAACAAAGTGAAATGATCATCCCATAATTCAGAAACAACCTCCTGCCAAGCAGGAGTAAAAGTCTTGGGAGGAATATATCTAGGCAGACCATTACCCTTAGACAATGCAGATGAAACACCAAACAAAAAGGGCTCAAAATACAAAGGAGAAGAAACTACAGCAAAGGTGGGGGAACAAAAACAATAACCAATATGGGTGCATGCAGTGCCATGAAAATAATTGAAAGTATCAGGGCTGCACACAGTAAGGGAGGCCAGGCATAAAATGTCTTTGCAATAATGAACACTAGAGTCTTGCCTAGATCTAAAATTTTGTGGTATAATACCACAATTAAAGTCCCCCCCAAAAATGAATGGGATGGTCAATAAGTAAATAAGGCCGTAAAGGCTGAAACAATAAATGGTGCTCAGCCACACAATAAATCCACTACCAATGCCCTACCAGGCAGAACATGAACAACATCACTAACCACCACCACAGATTTATGATACAGAATCACAATGTCAGACCGCCAGTCAGTCCCCAAAGACCAAACCACCTCGCCATAAAACTTCCCATTGCAAACAAGAGTCAAAAGACATTTTGCCCACACCTAACAAACAAATGATATCAGAAGAAAGGGAAGAAACCATAATGCACAGTCAAATACCAAGATAAGGACACCATGCCATTTACATTATAAAAAAAACAAAGACAGGTCAGGCATCAGTAGCAAAATAAGAATCATCATCCAAAACCCTCTTAGTGTGTTTAGACCTTGAATTCCTCCACTTAGAACCTCACAACCAACACCCTCTGAAGAGCCCAACACCTTAGTACAGGTATCAGTGGAGGAAGCATCAGATATCCCATGCAATCTCCTATTAGAGTCTAACATCTCAGTCCCAATAGGAACAACATATATAACAGGTGACAGGGGACCCCCAGTATAAAAGCCAGTAACTACAGGGCTTGGCAGGCTAAAAAGTAAACAACCCACCTTAGAATTCCTAGAGAGGGTTACAGGAACTGGTGCTGGAAAAGAAGGATGTGGTGGGCCAGGGGTGGAATCCATAGCATATTGCAAAGAGGAATAACCAGGCACAACACCAGAAGCCTGCTCAGAGCCAACAGCAGACAAACAGTAGAATACTCAGCTAAAGGAGAAGCTGCTGAGAACACAGCAGGACAACCAGAGTCCCTATGTGAATAGAAACATAAATGACACCACTGGGGACCAGCTTTAATAAAATGCTCAGACAACCCACAATGAGTACATCTCCTAGAAGGACATGCAGGCATCAAATGTGAGAAGTCACCACAAAAAAAAAGCATGATTTAGGTTGTCCTGCATATCTCAAAATACCCCTCTGACCAGCCAATAAACAAATGCCAAGCACATGGGAAACACCAGTATCTAGCACATGTAAGGCCACCCAGGCCTCATCCCAAACACCACCAGCGCCAGTATCAAGAGACTTTCTCACAGAAAAAACATCTGCACAATGTGAGAGCAAAACCTCAACATGATCCTCAGTAACATAAATAGAATGAAAATACAAAATAATCTTACACTTGTAATGAATACCCACTTCAGACAACACATAGTCAGACCAAGACATCTGAAAATGATGTTTAGAAAAAAATGGAAATAAAAGCAGAAGCAGCCTCCTGAGTTTCAAAATTAACATCAGGAAAAGCATCTCTCTCCCAGTGAATAATGGCACATAAAGACTGAACTGAAACAGAAAAAGCCTTCAACAAAGAATACCAAATAAACTTACATGATAAAGGCTGACCAGAAACGGACTTTAAATGTACCAAAGGCTCACAAACAATCCTTGCCTGCCTAGAAGATCCAAGCTGAATGCCAGAAGCAGAAACTGCCATTTTTACCATGGCAGCATAAGATTTAGCTTGAGAAACAACAGTAGAGGCAACAGAAACTACAGCACTAATAGAGGTAGTCGGCTTCTCCATTGGGGGAGGTAAAATAACAGACACAGAAGCCGAAGAAGCCTGAGAACATTTATGAAGCTCCATAGAAGCACCCCAGTCAAGTAAATTCAGATTATCAGTGTCTTTAAAAACAGTAGAACCTTCAACAGAAGCTTGAGAACCAGGCAAAGAAGATACAGGTGAAAAAGACACCATGGCAACACTATCGGAAGCCATAGTCGAAGCAGTAATGGCAGAAGCATCAGCAGAAGCCAAAACTCATGCTGCAGAAATGGACGCCATATTCCAACAACAGGAAGAGGAAGCTAGGGCTTGGAGTAAGCACCTTCATTGGTTCTTCTGAGCTTTCACATTTTTTTTACGCATTTAGCTTCTGGTATTTAAGCCTCACATTTTAGTGGGTTTCTGCCTGTTTGCATGTTGCACAGCACTGCACACTGCCATGCCATTCTGGGGTCATAGCCAGACAGATAACTTTGACAATTTTTCCCTTAGATACAGCTGTAGTACATTAGTGTAGGCCTCATCTTTAGTACATTTTCAGGCAAGAAAGTATTGTTAGTGAGTTGTGACCTATTAAAGCACCAACAAAAAAACAAACATCAGAAGGACCCATCTACAGAGCACCTCCTAGATCAGTCCTGAAAGCACCCACTTTGGTTATAACAGTTCTGAAATCTAGCATTATGGACAGTTGCACTACTCATGTTTCTCCAGCCAGCCTTGTTGACTTGGATCTTCTGAGGCAGTGTAGCAACTGCATCATTTACACTGACATCCCTCTACTAATAACTCACTCTAGTACAGAATGTGAGAGATGTATCTACATCAAGAATCTTGAATCCCTACTCTCTTGCACTCAAAACAGCATCACTGAAGAGGTTGTGAACTCACCCATAACTACTCATGCACATAATACCACTACTCATACATATAGTACACTTCCAACACATAAATCAACATACATGGCACACAGGTTCTCTCAAAAAACTGACTGAAACACCAGAGACCTCCAAAACACAAGACTGCTATAATTAACACAGTTCCCACAGCAGCCAAGACACATAGCAACACCAGTGTCTCACCTACCAAGCCCTTAAGGTGTAACATTCAAAAAACTCATCTTCTTGTCATTCGCGATGCCATCTTGAGACACACGACTGTACCACTCACCAGGTTAAACAAGGAGAATATCACAGTTAGCTGCCTAACCAGTGCCAGGATTTATCAGATCAATCATGTACTCAGGTGTCTCGGCAACAAGTACCATTATGACTCTGTCATGATTCATGTTGAAGTGAATGACCTGAGATGTACCTCACTGGACTATATGAAGAGAGATATTGTTGAAATCTCTGAGTATGTGTCCCAGGCAGTTATGTCCATAGCTTTGAGCAGCATATTACCCTCACATAGAGTGATGCCACAGTATAAACAAAAAATTATCAGTCTCAATAATTGGCTTAGTTTTTGGTGTCATTCAAAGGGGATCGAGTTTCTGTTGGTCTGGAATGATATGGTCAACAAACCTCGCTGCTTTCCCAGAGACAGTTTGGACCTGGCACCACTATGTTTTTGTCTGCTGGCAAAGACGTTTGCCTCCCCCATATTGCCTTTTTTAGACAAGGTCTCAAAAACAAATGACAGTATGAAAATTGCCAATCATAACAAAATAATGGTTATGCTGCTAAATGCTAGGAGCTTAAACCACAAACTGCACAGTCTGGAAGCATTTCTATCACTGGAAGATGTAGGTGTCTGTGTCATCACAGAAACTTGGTACAAGGCCTTAATTGTACCCCAGCCTTGCAAGGCTACAATGGCTTCCACACCTTCAGACCGCAGAATGAATGTGTGAGAACCAAAGGAGGTGGTATTTCTATCTATATTAGAGATAAATTCACCTCCCAGCTGTTTAGACTGACAACTCCATGGAGTTACTCCAAGTTCAGATTACTATGGGCAAGACCTCCATTCAACTCATAGCTAGTTATAGATCCCCCTCTATGGATCATGATGAGTATGAAGCCTACTTGACCAAACTAGAGTCGATCCAAATATTGCCAAACACTCTGATCATGGGGAATTTCAGTTATCCCACCATCAACTGGGAAGCTTACTCTAGCCCTAACTCATTAGCGCAAGAGTTCTTTGACTTTGTTAACTCAAATGCCCTGGAACAAATTACTCAAACGCCTACAAGAGGTGCAAACATACTAGATCTGATCCTCACTAACATGATAAACAGATGCACCATTGCTACTGTCAGATCCTTACTAGTTAAATCTGACCACAAATCAGTCAGCTTTGAACTTGCACTAACACCAGAACACACAAAGGGTGAAGTCAGTCTAAAAAACTTCACCAGGGCAAACTGTACCCTCCTAGGGGAAGGTATAAATGCAATCCAAGCCCCACCCCCAGCTGGAAGTGGTAACTATACCGAAGTTTACACTAAAACTCAATACAATCACTTGTATAATTGCATAGACTTGTCTGTTACAGAGAGAATGAAAGACAGAGCCCCAAGTGGAAATCCAGCATCAACAAACTTTACAACAAACACAAAAGTTGCTGTCTAAGAAAACCAAGGTGAGGCCCCAAAAATGTAAAAGCACCCTCCTCAGCATCAACAGGCAAATAAGACATGTCAAATCCTCTAAGGGCAGCTTTAAGAAAAACTTAACAATCACAGCCAAGGATAACCATAAAGCCTTTTACAGCTATGTACATAGCCTAAAAGGTAGGACTCCAGCATGTGCTGAACTACTGACTAATAGTGTCACACACACTGATCGTGCAGAGATAGCAAACCTGATAGTGGACAGATGTGGCAAAAATTTCAATCCTTTATCCCCTCCAAACTTATCACAAACCTTGCCCCCCACCTTACATATCCAAAGAGCAGTTCATTAAAGCCTTATCAAAGGCAAAAAAACACAGGCTGTATGGGAACAGACAGCATCCCAGGCTGCCTTCTAAACAAACTAAAACATGAACTAACATTGCCATTAAATACCATATTCAATAATAGCCTAACCACAGGCTTTGTTCCCGCAGAATGGAGAATGGCAACAGTTATTCCCCTCCACAAATGTGGTTTAGCAACACACCTGGGGAATTATAGACCCATAAGTCTGACTAGGCTCATCTGTAAGGCCATGGAATGTATCACCACAGACTTCATAAATAAAGACATAGGCAACCTACAAACCCTGGATCTGACCCAATTCAGCTTCATCAAGGGCAGATCCTGCCTGTTAAACATGGTGGATTTCTTCAAGAATGTGACCAGGGCCATTGATGAGAGCAAATCTGTGCACACAGCATAGCTAGAGGCCTTTGACCCAATCCCACACCAGGGCATTACCAATAAACTCAGCAAACTGAATGTAAACCCCTTTCTTGTAAGATGGGTTGCCTATTAGCTCACAAACTGGTCACGCACTATTAAGTGGGTGACTCCACATCAACCAGGAGACCTGTCACCAGTGGAGTGCTACAAGGGTCAGTGCTGGGCTCCCTACTGTTGTGCATATACTTCTCAGAACTTAAGACTAAAACTAAGGGGCTGTGGCTGACCAAGTTTGCAGACAGCTGCAAACTAGGTGCTGTTACTGAATGTCAAAATTATGTCAGTGTAGTTTGGGAGGGTCTTATGCAGACCGACAACTGGTGTCTTAGTCACAGTCTCAGACTGAATACCAAGAGATGATCATCATTCCCTTTGGTAAAAACAATGTACATTATCAAATTAGCAACAATACCCTAAGTGCCTATGAAGTGGTAAAAGATCCAGGATCACAAGTAGACTGTGACCTTAACTTTGACCACCTCATGTCTACTGTAATAAGAAAGGCTTTCTACTTAGCACACTTGATTAGCAAAGGCATCACCTCTACAGCAAAGGAGGTTATAACCTCATTATACTTGTCACTAATCAGGCTCATAATTGAGTATAATGTCCTTTTTGGCATATATCATACAAAGTACCTGCAGCAATTGGAGAGACCTCAGAGGTGTCTAACAAAGAAGATCAAGGGACTCCAGCACATACCTTACACAGCCTGACTAATGTCCCTGTCACTATACTCACTATCATATAGGCTTCAAAGGGGAGACTTGTACCCATGTTACAGAGGAATCTCAGACCCAAACCTAATGAATTTGCTGCACACCCATAAATCAAACAGGACTAGAGCTACCCATTTCAGGGACCTAAACATGGCCTATGACTTGAATAGGACATGCTGGAGGGACAGATTTGTCTCCCAGCGAATGTCTCATCTTTGCAACAGGCTGCCAGTTCATGTGAAGCAGAGCACCACTGTGACACTGTTCAAAAAGAACCCGGATGAATGGATGGGGCACCATAAATTCTTACCAGGGATAATGCCCACAACACTTCTCGACATGGGCAGTCATTACTAAATACAGTCCTGGGTATATGAATAGAGTGCTGATATCATACTGGGAAGAAATGGCTAGGCTTGAAATGAACTCCGGGTAAACTACTATGATCCTATGATCGTTTTTTTTTTTTTTTTTTGATTGATTGGCAGTCTATGAAAGAGTTGTAAATCAATCAACATGAATCTAGTGGTGCAGTGGGTAACATTATTGCCTCATAGCAAGAGGTTCCCTGGTTTGAGTCTCAGTTTGGGTGCCTTCTGTGTGGAAGTCTACATGTCCTCCCTGTGTTTGTGTGAGTTTGCTCCAGGCTGCAGTTTTCCTCCCACATTCCAAAGACATACATCTTGTTTACTGGATAATCTAAATTGGCCATAGGTGAGTGTTTGGTGTGGAAGAAGTATAGAAGCAGTGCAAGCTACCCAGTGGTGTACACCTTGGCTCTAGATGACTGTCACTGTTGAAGTGATACCCCGATACTATGTGCAAAAATGGGAAAAAGGGGTTGTGGATGGATGGATAAATGTTAACATCTCCAGGTTACAAAAATGTGAACAGCCCATACGCTAAGACTGGAGCACTACCTTAAAGTGTTACTTAGATATATCAGCTCCAGACTGTACTACAGAAATAGATTGCTAAATGCACAGTTATTCTTGAACAGTATTGTTTTCTGTATACTGGACATGTCATCTGATACTATTTTCTGATAACTATTAATGTTCAGCATTTAATCACTGATGCAGTACTCTTAGCTATACTGGCTACATCCTGTTAAGCTCCCAAAGCTTAATGGCACCTTCCTCTCTCCCAAACAATTAACCATCTCTAGCAGAGCTGAAGAAAATTGAATGGTTTGGGCACCAAGCCCTTCCTGCCATTGAAGAGTGTGCCTCTTCAAGCTTTTGAGGAGTGATGGTTAGCTACATTTACTCATTGTTGGGGCAGATAAGTTCACTTCAGGAGGAAAAAACTCCCTCATCTTATTTTTTTTCTGTCAGACAATTAATATTTTCCATAAAGGTATTTAATTTAAGCTAGGAAAGGGTGTTTTTATAGACTGTCACATAACGTTTAGTCACTTTTTACTAAGAGTATTAGTATTTACTTCTGAGAAAAATAAATAATTGTTAAAACTCAGTTAAAACTAGTTTTGTTACTAAATGTTTTGTTAAATTACTTCTGATGAGTGAGGGTAAGTGTTTAAAGTGGTTTTCACTGTGTTGTTTGGTGGAAAAATCAACTTTTAGTACTTGCCTGATTGACCAACTACTGCTGTCTGCCTTCCCTGGGATTCAGGCATCTTTTTAAGCTACATTATGGAGCCTCCTACTGATTCATTGGTTCTTCCTTCTTCTAGCCATAAAATGAAATAAAAAGTTTTTTTTTCCAAACAGCCCTTGCCCTTTCACCAGGCTATTACATTGCTTCAGCCACAGATGGGTGATTCTGCTGTGGCCATTTCTGGTTCCATAGACCATTCATCTTTTTCTCTGGCTCCCTCTGGTGTAATCACTACAGCCACAATGAACCAGGGGTTAGATACCCCCTTTGTTGATGGGCAAAAGAGAGCCAGTCTTGTCAGTTTTGAAAGCAGAAGCAGAGAATTCCTCTCTGCCTAACCAGTCTGGGATGTTTGGCCTTTGAAAAGATTTTCCCTGTCAAGAGTAGGTCTGCTTCTTTAGAAATTCCTGTCAAAAAAAGTAAAAGGTTAGACATTCATGAATAAAACAAACTCAAACCACCAAACTCCAGGAAACTGTGTTAACAGAAAGCACTGTAATGTAAAAACGGAGGAAGGAAATGGACACAAATCTTAGCGCTTCCGTTCGTTTTAATAAAATCAGAACTTCAGTGCTTTCTGTTACACAGGTTAGACATTCATCTTCACCTGTCTCAGTTACTTTGGACAGTACTGATTTATTCGGTTTAACTCAGGGCTTAGTTCAGGCTCTTGACCATACCAGTTCTGGTCTTACTGATAAGATAGAAATAAATTCTTCACTGTTTGTGTATGTTCAGGGCATTAAGCTGGAAAATGATTGTGAGGGGACAATTTCTGTTTTGTATCCACAGGAACCAGATTCTGATTCTTAGGAGAGTCTCTTTTCTGACGGTCATTTGGGAGGATTTTTTTCTTAAATTGCATCAAGAATGAATTCGTGTTTCAGTAATAATGTAATGGTCTTCCACTGTCATTAAAGAATTATTATGATTTATTAACACCTGGAATTTGCTGGACCTATACCAGTTTTTCTTGTTCTTCCAGCCTTGGAGGATGCTTGAAAGCAAGCATGCTGCCCCTAAGAATGCAGATAGATAGATTAAAGTTCCTCAGTCTTAGATAAGTTTTTATTTTCTAATCCTAGATAAGACCCAGAAGTGTTATCATTGGTAAGTCCAGCTGTTTACAATCATCTGCTTAATGCTAATCCAACCCTCTTTAACAAGGATGGGAATGGCTTTTAAATGATTTGGGAAGGAGGTGTATTCTTCTGCAGCACTTATTTTTAGAATTCTTAATTGCCAAGCCCACATGTTAAAGTTTGTGCCAGCCTTGGCTTCTTTGCCTTCATCTTTGTGTATTCATATTTCTTCTATGTCACAAGTGAATAAACATTCTCTGGTATGTGCTTATGATTTAGCTGATGCCACTTTCAGAGCTGCTGCTACTGGGACTGTTATGAAAAGGTTTGAGTACACAGAACCCTCCTCCTCCTCCTGAGGATGTAAAAGCTGAATTGTGAATTCTTCCTTAGACAGAGAGAATATATTTGGACTATCTTCTGTAGAGGTCCTTATGAAGTGTGATGAGAGAGGGAAACTGATTCATTGAGTTTCTCAGATTTTTCAGCCTTACTTTTCCAAATGTGTCAAGGGTTTTACAGCTTCCTCTGCAATATTTTATAAAAAAAACAAAATAAGCCCACAGGCTTTGTTTTTAATATCAAACCTGGTCATTTGGAAGTAAATCCCAACAAAGCTCTTGGACTGAGCATCTTATCTCTTGAAATGACCATAATGTCACTGCTCACATTCTAGTATTCCCCTGTCTTGATTTGTATAATGCACTTTCTTTAATGGTCTCAGACTTTGATCCTGTGAACTAGGTACAAAACTTGACAGCCAAGGTATACAGTAGAGCATCATACTTTGAGCTGTTTATCCCATACTCATACGAGTTACAATGACTGCCCATTACAGCAACATCAACCTTCAATGTTTTAAGTGCTTTTTATCAGGTTTCTCATGATCAAGGTTCTGCATACCACAAGGACTTTCTGTTAACATACTTTTGCTGACCAGCTATCAACTTATTCTTTTGTACACCAGCTTTGTTCTTTCAAGGAGTGTCTGCTAATGTTCCCAGAATGCCTCATGTTTTGCATACTTGTCTGTCATCCTTTGGAACTCTCTACCATCATGGAATTGGCTGAATGATTCTGAGGTATGTTTATGAGGTTCTTGACATATAATCAATTCAGGGTTGTATCTTTTGGTCCTAGAAAGAGAACATGTATTACTCCAAGACATCATTTAGGGAAGTGAAGAAGTGACTATTTGTATGTTTTTTTCATCCATTCTATTCTTATTTATCTAAATGCTATTTAGTTAGTTAGTTTTTGCATTTCAGTTTATTTTTCGTATTGGTTTAACTCTATAATATATTTAATTACAAAAGCACTTTGGCTCAAGAACTTCAGTAATATTTCATAAATCGTAGCTCCCATAAGTGTCACTTGTAAGACAAAGTCAGATCAGGCAATCCTAACCAATGAAGTGCACAGAGAAACTTAACTGTCAATAATCTGTAGAAGGTCAACTCACTGTTGATGTTTTTCTTCAATGGCCCAGATTACTAAAGCTTCATTAGTATGTCAGGTGCCTATCAGAGTTGGCCAGAGAGGATGAGAGTGACCAGCCACTATCAGCTTGCCCATCCTGAAAAGTCTGAATAAGAATGCATTAGAATGTATGACTGAACTTGAAGTGCTTTGATCAGATCATAACAGTATTGGATGCAAATTAGCTTCTTTCATTCCCAAAAGTGGTTAAAAATAGAAGGGCAGAATGGACTTTTAAAAAGTAAATTAAATAAATAAATGGAATATTTATGTTTTGTTGATACTGATTCTGTTGGGAAATATATTATGTATTTTTGAACCAACTTATTTAAAAATATATTCCATTAGTTCCCGAATGGAACAAGCTCCCCATGACCCTTAGAAACATTTCCCACATCCATGAATTCAAGAAAACTCTCAAAAAATACCTTAATAGCACATGGATTTGCCTCTGTAATCCTCCCACATAACCTACCCCTTTCTCTATCACTATCCACTCTATTCCTACCTTCCATACTATCATAACTCACTCAACAACTTCTCTATATTTTACAGTTACCCTCTGAAGATAACCCAATGTGTTATATAAATTCATTCAAATGTTTTAGTGTATATTTCTTTGTCATGTTATTTCTTCAGTGTTATAATGCCTTTTACTATATTGTACTGTGAAGCTCTATCTATATTTACTTAACTGTTTTATTGTATATTTTTCACTGTATTCAACTTCAATTTTGTAAACTGTTCTTGCTTACTTGTACCATGGAGCTTTTCTCCATGGGCCTCCACTGAAAAAGGGCTTTTGCTCAGATGGACTATCCCGGTTAACAAATGCCAAATAAATAATAAAACATAGCATGAATCAATATGTTATGAGTTGGATGATGAACTGTTTGTCTCAAGTAACTTGTAGGGGGAGAATTAAAAACACTCTTCCAGAATTGGAAACAATTTACTCTGGTGATCCTCAAGGATCTATTTTGGGGCTTGTTTTGTTTGGGATATTTATAGCATCATTTCCCATTCATAATGGGTTATGGATATGTAAATATGCTCATAATTCAAAGTTGATGCAGTCATTACTACTTTGGAAGACCAGAGCAGACTACACAGATATTTATATGAGCTACTTCTACTGATCTTTATTAATAATTTGGAGGTAAACTTGAAAAAGGCATGTGCTATACATTTTGGGAAGAATAATCCACTTTATCCTTATGCAATCAATAATTGTACCATTGGGAAGGTGAATGGTATTAATGATTTGGGAATATATTTTGATATGGGATTACATTTTGAGTCACATTTAATGAACACAATTAGAAGGTGCTATCTGAAAATAAGAACATTATTTAGGACTATTGTATGTAGGGACATATATGTATTATTACAAAAGGGCCCAAAACAATACCAGAAAAGTGTAGTGTCCCAAAAATTGCAGACGCACAGGTGAAAACAGCCCTTTCAAAAGCCAAAAACACAGCATCAGTGGGACCAGATGGTGTCCCAGGCTGCGTCTTGCATGAACTACAGAATGAACTAACCTCCACCTAAACACGCTGTTCAACCTCAGCCTGTCCACAGGCTACATGCCCATAGAATGGTGCACAGCAATGGTTATTCCTCTCCACAAAGGAAGGGCCATAACTGATCCTGGTAACTATCACCCCATAAGCTTGACTAGCCTTGTCTGCAAGGCTGTAGAGCGCATCATCATGGAACTCATTAACAAAGACATTGGGAACCTCCAAACACTTGACTCGACCCAGTTCGGCTTTATTAAGGGCAGATCATGCCTACTAAACCTGGTTGACTTCTTCAAGACAGTCACCAAGGCCATAGATGAGGGAAAGGTAGTTCACACAGCCTACCTTGACCTCGCCAAGGCTTTCAACACCATTCCCCACTCAGGTATTACAGAAAAACTCACCAGCCTGAACATAAACCCCTACGTCATGAGATGGGTTGCCAATTGGCTTACAGACAGAACTCACATGGTAAGAACAGCAGGCTCCAGGTCCAACTGAAAACCAGTTACAAGTAGGGTCCCACAAGACTTGGTCCTGGGACCCCTTCTGTTTGGCATATACTTCTCAGAAGTACAGACAAACACAGGAGGACTATGGCTAACCAAGTTCGCCGATGACTGCAAACTGGGAGCCATAATTGACTCTCCGGCTGACACAGACATCCTCCAAAAGGGACTTACTGAGAAAGACACCTGGTGTCAAAGTCATGGCCTCAAGCTAAATGGCAAAAAATGCATAGTCATCCCATTTGGGAAAAACAAAACACCCACAAATTACCACATAGGTGGCAGCCCCCTTAATACAGAAGAGGTAATAAGAGAACTGGGGACCCAGGTAGATAGTAATCTCTCCTTTGACAATCATATTGCCAAAGTAGTTTGGAAATCCTTTTATGTGGCCCATCTAATTACTAAAGGGTTTGCATCTAGAAGGTTATAGTGTCCCTCTACTCATCAGTCATTAGAGCCATCATAGAGTACAATGCCCCATTTTGGATGTACCTCACAAGACACTTCCAACAGCTGGAAAGACCACAAAAGTACCTCACCAAGAGGATTACTGGTCTCAAACATATGTCCTATGCAGCCCGACTGACAAAATTCCAGCTGTACTCAGTGGCATATCGCTTACTCAGAGGTGATCTCTGCCTAACTTACAAAGCCATGTCCAACTCATAATTGATGGACATGCTCCACCTAAAGAAATCCAAGTCACTGCGAGCCACATGCTGTAGTGAGCTAAACCTCACCACAACAATAAATACAACATGCTGGAGGGATAGATTCCTGTCACAGAGACTCCCCATGCTTTGGAACAAAATTCCAGATTACATCAGGCAGAGCCCATCACTAACACTCTTCAAGAGAAACCTTGACGAGTGGCTGGGTAACAGAAAATACAGCCCTGGGATCACTTCATTGGCTCTGCTTGACAGAGGATCAGTTAATTAATCAATGGGACGGTGAAAGCCGACACACTCTGGCTAGGCTTGTAAATTTCCTCGGGTAGATAGCCTAGTACCTACCTATGAACCTATAGGGTAAGTATAAGATCTGTGATTGAATATGGTTAATCTGTGTACATGTATATTATGGTACAGACTGAGACTTGAAAGGATGCAAACGTTTTTTACTCGACAAATAAGAACATTAAGGGGTATAAGTTACAGGAGACATTTGAAAGCATTATCTTTATTTTCCATGAAATATGTTACTTAAGGGGGCTTAATTGCAATACATACATATATGCATTCAGAAAGTTGTGCAGCTAGTGTTGGTATTTCAAAATTGATGCACTAATTAGACAATACAAATAATTATCTAGTTGAAACAGGAAATTGCAAAACTAAGGTAAAGCAAAATTCTTTTCATTTAATTTCAGGGCCAGTAGTTGGTGGAATTCTTTACTAAATATTAGAAAGTTAGAAATCATTATGTGGGTAACATAGTGCTTCTAGCCTTGATGGATGTAAATTAATTTAGGGTTTTTAAGGCTGAGAGTTTAAATTTATAACATTGAACATATATAAAATACAGAAATATGCATGATATATATATATATATATATATATATATATATAGGGGGTCCACTTTTGAATCTCGAAATACTGAAATGTTGAATTTCAGCATTTCAAGAGCAGAATGTCGAAAGTGCAGTTGTTCGAAACTGTACTTTAATTAATCTAAGTTTCCTGAATCCACAGTGGGCGTGTTGCGGTGTGTACTTTATTGTTTCCTATCTCTTTAAGGGACAGTGTGGTCTGGGATTTCTACATGGCGGCCAGTGTCTGCTTATGTACAGAGATTCAGGTAGGTGTTTACTTTTTTAGGGTTTTGGGTAGAAATGTGTTAATTTTAATTTTGGGGGGAGTTTTAGGTGTAGGTTGGGGTAAGTAGATGAGATTGTGTTTGTGTTAGTCTTGAAAGTAGTGATTTTTGTACATGTATAGGCCCCCTCTGCAAAAATGTATGCTCGTGTTATTTGTTTTCAGTTTATTAATGTTTTTGTTTTTTGTTGGGGGAGGGTTGTGATTTTATTTGTGTTTTGTGTTTTACGGTGTTTCGATGTTTTGGGGTTGTATGTTTTCATGTTTGTGCAGTTTTAAAATTCTGGTCTCAAAGTACTGAAATTCAACTTTTCAGTATTTCAAGATTCAGAAGTAGATATATATATATATATATATATATATATATATATATATATATATATATATATATATATATATGTGTGTGTGTGTGTGTGTGTGTGTGTGTGTGTTTGTGTGTGTGTGTAAACATTGAGAGGAATCATGGACACCTGTGCAGTTCTTCAAATAATAGTATTAAGTGATACAAAAGGATTTTTGGAAGCAGCCTGCATGTTATAAAAGTTAGAATTGTTTCTGATTGTCCACACAAGTCATGTATCTATGTAGAAAATTTGAAAAATGACAATTCACATATACAGATGTATCACATCAATTAGGATAGAAATCGAATAATGATCTGATATACATAACTAACAGCAGGTGCAAGTGTCACACCATACCGGTTGACATAAATAGGTGTATCACAGTATACATGTGAATGCAGTATATCAAGATATGGTAAATGATATTTAGGCCTGAAGGGAGCATTTAAAAAATATTAGTAAGACCTCTGTGACAATATAAAGTAACCTACATCACACCCAGGTAAAAACATTAATTATTTATAAGGGACGGTGGACCTGTTGACGAATTACATCTCTGTACATTAACTGTACACTGGCCTGTTACAAACGTTGTCATCTTCCATGCCTAGATCATTAACTGCAGTGTGTGTTCACTGGCAAATAACCTTCCAGAGACCATTTCTGTTTTTGTTTGAAAAAGAATAAACATGACAAGAACTAACTTAGGACATTGATGAATTAATATGCTTTTTGATGAATGGTATGCATATAATACATCATTATACTGGGCATGCTCATAAGGAAGTACAGCAAAGACTACTATAACAGCAAATACCCATCACAAAACCACAAGAGCATATCATAAAATCACACTTTGTGATGATTTTTCACCATGGCACACATTAAGAAAGGATCAATAAGGCATCTTCTCCTGTAACGCCCTAGTGCGCTCAAAATGTTGAAATGTATATGTAAATATTTCTATGAAGTCAGGCAATACTAATCATTATATTTGTGGAAATAAATAACATCTGTGAGCATTAGCTGACATACTCTGGTATTTATATCATACCAGACTTGAACACATGCCAAGGTCAGATCTCATAGAGAGGTGTATTGACAACTGACACCACAAAAACCTGATGTGTCATGAAGAAAAGGTTTGAAGGGATCAACTTCACTATCTTATTGTAATAGGAATGGCTCCCCTAACATGGAGTATGAGACTTAAAAAGTGACCCTATTACTGTGCCATATCTGTATGATCTGGTTAAGCATTTCCTGTTTGTGACAATTGTTTGACAGACAGACCTTACCAGATTAAACCCCCTGCACATCATAATATACCTCTACAGAGCTGTGTAGTACCAGTGTCTATCACAGGAGATAGTAATGGAGTTTGTCTCAAAGAACAAACTTTGAGGTGTGAAGTAAGGAAAGCTTTTGATTATGTATCCAATACATATTATTCAGAAGAATCAAAAGGATGTAATAATGTTACTGTTCACACAAGTGTGAACAGTCCAGTATCACTGTTGGCTGGCTAAGTCACTCTTGTCCATCCACATTGTTTTGCACACATACAGTTCTGGATTCGAAACACTGCCTAAAAAATTAAGTCAGCAGCACCAAGACCCACCACAGAAAGTTTCAGGAATCAAAAAAATATAAAACAAAACAATTTATTGAAGCGCTTTTCATTGCTTGTAATGCAGCAACTTCTTCAGAAAAGATACACAGTTTCAAACAGTAGTTTATAAGTAATTAAGACATATCATGTGATGACCACACCTCTCAGTGAGTCAAATTCTTAAAGAGACATTTGCTAAAAAAACACATGTATTCATGAAACCTGAATACAAGAGCTGCAACTTTGTCAGTTTAAAAGTATAGAAGGCATAAAACTGTTAGACTCAAACAATAACAAGGTTAGATTAAACTTCAAAGATACAGAATAATCCACAGGGTATACCTCTCAAACATATTATAGAGCTAGAGTGATAGAATTAAGTTCCAACAAAGTACCAGTTACCATCTCAAACCTCTTAGTTTTAGTAGACAGGCAATGTTACAAGCATCATTTAAACCTGGTACAATGAATGCATTCAAACGGATCTGCCATTCCAGTTCATGTTCCTCTAAAAGTAAATTCAGTGGGCCACCTCTCAAATTGGCTTGAACTTGATCTATAGCTTTGAAAGTAAATTTGTGGCCCTCATTATTTGCTATATGTCTTGCTAGTGGGTTGTCAATTTTATTAACTGAAATGGCATAGGTGTGTTCGTAAACCCTGTCTCGCAGTCTACGTTCAGTCTTCCCCACATAGAATGCGAGACAGCAGACACATCTTGCTATGTAAACAACCATTCTTGAATTACAGTTGAGTTTAAATTTAATCTCATATTTGTTGTCACTTATACAAAATGTATTACCCACTTCCATGAATCTACACATCCTACAAGATTCACACAAGTACATACCAGCATACCTATGTGTTTTAAGTTGTTGCCCCCCACATTCAAGTAAGTTTATAAGATTGTGGCCTCTACGAAATACAATATTTGGAACTGGACCTAATTTACTGAGTGCTGAAATATCACTCAAGATAAAATGCCAGTTTTTACATGAAATACGTTTAACTTGGCCACTGTCGTGGCTAAAGGTAGTGATGAATCCACCTTTAAAGTTGGGGGCTAAAGTTTGTGATGAAATTTGTGTTGAAACAAATGCACTGTTTTGACAGTCTACCATGTAAGGAACAAGACTGTCCTGTTCTAAATTGTTAAGCTCAAGGATGGGAGAGACAATTCCAAGTCTTCTTTTATCAGAAACTTCACTAACTAGAGTTTCAATAAGGTCGCTAGGGTACCCACGCTTTTCAAACATCTTCCTAAATGAGTCACACTCTTGATGAAAATCAAGCTCAAGTGTGGTCATTCTAGCTGCCCTTATTAATTGGCCTTTTATAATTGACTGCTTCTGGTGAAACGGGTGGCAGCCAGAAAAATGTAGGAATGAGTTGCAATACGTGGGCTTTCTAAAAATCTGTGATACATACCCCCTGTTAGCTTTATCTTTTGAAAGTTTCATGTCTAAATAGTCAATCGTGACTGTGTGAAATGTTGTTGTAAATACAAGGAACTCAGTTGTGGAGTTCAGAAATGAAATAAAAAGCTCAGCCTGAATGGTATCTCCATTAAATAACACAAAGATGTCATCCAAGAAACGGGTGTAGTAAATGAGGTTCACCCTGAAGTGCTCAGCCTTGAAAACAAAAGTACTCTCCCAGTACACCATCACCAAGTTGGCAAAGCTGGCACCACAGGGCGACCCCAGAGCGATTAATTATTAGTAAGAATGATGTCCAATAAAGACTCCACTAAAGTGATTTCATGTGAAGGAGCTTTCTTGAATTTAAGCAAAAGACTCATCCATTCTATGCCCTCTAAGTGTGGAATAGATGTATACAAGTCCTTAACATCAATAGTTAAGAAGTTGTGGTTGGGATTAAATTCCAAGTTGTTAATATTCTCTAAGAAGGTCCATGAGTCTTTGCATACCTGGGGTTCTGACACCAAGTATTTTTTCAGAATATTGTCCACTACCTTGGCACAGGGATAAGTTAATGAACCCCTCCCATCTATTAATGGTCTCATGGGGGGAGTTTCCACATCCTTATGAATTTTTGGTATCCCAAACATTATTGAGATTTTTGGCCAAGGAAGGGAGATGAAATTAAGCGTGCCAATATCAATGATGGCATCAGTGAAAAGGTCATTGAAATAGCCTCTTATCCATTTGTATGCAGTGTTGACCTCACTCAAGGATGCTTTAGAGTAAGCCTCTGTGTCTAACAGATGCCTCATTCTCCCTGTGTAGTCATGTTGCTCAAAAACTACTAGTCCCCCGACTTTATCTGGTTTAACCACCCTGACATTAGCATTCCTCATGGATTGCAATAATACACTTTCCTTTCAACTCACAATACTTAGTCTTTTTGATGGGCAAGGATGGGAGTTCGAAAGGAATCGAAAATCCAGTTTGCATACTTGTTCAAACATCTTCAGGGTAGGATGTAGCGGGGGGTTATAAGTACTAGCCACCCTTAACTCATGGTCACCAGAGTTACTGTCACCAAATAATAAATTAAAATTTAACTTTCTTACATATAGTTTAAGATCTCTGACAGTTTTAACTAAATTAAATGGTTTATCAGGTACAAATGTACTACCATGGGGCGGCGCAGTGGTGCAGCGGTTAATGCTGTCGCCTCACAGTAAGAGGTTCTCTGGTTCGATTCTCAGCCGGGGTGCCTTCTGTGCAGAGTTTGCATGTTCTCCCTGCGTTCGCATGGGTTTCCTCCGGGTAATCCGGTTTCCTCCCACATTCTAAAGACATGCATCTGGAGCATTTCTCCCCGGGCCTCCTCTGAAAACAGGATCTGTGGAACCTAGTCGGACTTTCCCGGTCAACAAATGTTAAATAAAAATAATAAAAAAAAAAAAACGTAAGTTCACCAACGACAAGTCAATAGAAAATTATGAAAAATTATAAATGTTAAAATCCCCGTCACTGTTAGTGACAATGTTCAAATGAGGATAGTTATTAGTTATTACTTCCTGCGTTTGAAATTGCACCGATTGTTCTTCTGGTTCTGTTGGAATGATTTGTTCTTCAGAATTGCTCCCGTAGAGTTGTCTTTCCGAAAATTTACGCAATTGCTGTTAACAGGGACATTGGTATTGTCAGTCACTTGTTGTTGGTTGTGGTCAGTGTTGTTACTGTTGTTGTTACGAATCCGTTCACTACGTCTAATAACAGTCTGGTTGTTGTCCTCAGGTTGCACAACATTGTTGGACTGTTGGAGTGTTGTACATTAGAAATTTGAGCTGAAGATGGTTTTGGGTAGGCTGACCCATTGTCGTAAGCAAGCCTGTCCTTTTCTTTTTTTAACTTTATTGCCCTTCAGTCTGTCCAGCAACTGATTAATACTAGAGAAGGAACAGTCATAATCATACCTGTATTTGAAAAATTCACAGTCTGATACTATGTCATTGTTCAACACTGAAACCTCACAAGACAAGGCATCTATCTGTAACTGATAATGTTTAATCATAAGTTGCATGAGGTCAAAACCTTGTTGGTCAAACAAGGAATTTAGTTCTACATGAAACAGTGAATCCGGAATTAAACCAGTTGGGTACAGATGGACACGAAGCCCTTTCGGAACTAGGTGTTGCTCCAAGCACTCCTTAAAATACATCACTTCAAGTTGTAGTTTTTTAAGGTTTAATAAATTTACATCAAGAATTTTAAGCTTCTCATTCAAGCCAATAGTACCAACCTGTTGTCCGTTGTTAGTCTCGGCCGGTTGCTCCTGATCAGACCGTGTCTTGAAACAAAGTGTGGAAGTGTCTTTAATCCACTCGTTAAAGTTAGGAGCTCCAATAAGCCTTCCATTGTTGTTGCTGAATGTATTAAGAACAGGTTCATCCATGTTCCCCATTTGGCAGGCTTCGGTTAGGACCCGTTGGTTTGGTATAATATCCCCACAAGTTGCGCCAATACTGACTTCAACTCTGTTAGGTGAAGTAGATCTCAAATTACTGACAAGAGTGCCACTCACTGGTATATGTAGAACCGTGTTCTGAAAAGAACGTTGTTGTTGAGATAAAACAGAGTCCACCTTCTTTAAGCGAGCAGAGAGGCCGTCCATACGTTGGCCCATCGCATTAATTAACTGAGTAAGATTTCCCCAATTCAGTCTGCAGCTGTGAACCGAAAAGTGTGGGACTGCTTGGGTTGCTGCTGATTCCAGATGCCATACTCCAGATAAACCAGGAAAAGGAAGCCAACAAACTACTGAAACACAAAAATTAAGTCAGCAGCACCAAGACCCACCACAGAAAGTTTCAGGAATCAAAAAAATATAAAACAAAACAATTTATTGAAGCGCTTTTCATTGCTTGTAATGCAGCAACTTCTTCAGAAAAGATACACAGTTTCAAACACTAGTGTATAAGCAATTAAGACATATCATGTGATGACCACACCTCTCAGTGAGTCAAATTCTTAAAAAGACATTTGCTAAAAAAACACATGTATTCATGAAACCTGAATACAAGAGCTGCAAGTTTGTCAGTTTAAAAGTATCATTAAAACTGTTATAAATAATTATATAGAAGGCATAAAACTGTTAGACTCAAACAATAACAAGGTTAGACTAAACTTCAAAGATACAGAATAATCCACCGGGTATACCTCTCAAACATATTATAGAGCTAGAGTGATAGAATTAAGTTCCAACAAAGTACCAGTTACCGTCTCAAACTTCTTAGTTTTAGAAGACAGGCAATGTTACAAGCATCATTTAAACCTGGTACAATGAATGCATTCAAACAGATCTGCCATTCCAACTCGTGTTCCTCTAAAAGTAAATTCAGTGGGCCACCTCTCAAATTGGCTTGAACTTGATCTTTAGCTTTGAAAGTAAATTTGTGGCCCTCATTATTTGCTATATGTCTTGCTGGTGGGTTGTTAATTTTATTAACTGAAATGGCATAGATGTGTTCGTAAACCCTGTCTCGCAGTCTGCGTACAGTCTTCCCCACGTAGAATGTGGGACAGCAGACACATCTTGATATGTAAACAACCAATCTAGAATTACAGTTGAGTTTAAATAAATCTCATATTTGTTGTCACCTATACAAAATGTATTACCCACTTCCATGAATCTACACATTAATAAAATTGACAACCCACTAGCAAGACATTTAGCAAATAATGAGGGCCACAAATTTACTTTCAAAGCTATAGATCAAGTTCAAGCCAATTTGAGAGGTGGCCCACTGAATTTACTTTTAGAGAAACACGAGTTGGAATGGCAGATCCGTTTGAATGCATTCATTGTACCAGGTTTAAATGATGCTTGTAACATTGCCTGTCTTCTAAAACTAAGAAGTTTGAGACGGTAACTGGTACTTTGTTGGAACTTAATTCTATCACTCTAGCTCTATAATATGTTTGAGAGGTATACCCGGTGGATTATTCTGTATCTTTGAAGTTTAGTCTAACCTTGTTATTGTTTGAGTCTAACAGATGTATGCCTTCTATATAATTATTTATAACAGTTTTAATGATACTTTTAAACTGACAAACTTGCAGCTCTTGTATTCAGGTTTCATGAATACATGTGTTTTTTTAGCAAATGTCTCTTTAAGAATTTGACTCACTGAGAGGTGTGGTCATCACATGATATGTCTTAATTACTTATAAACTACTGTTTGAAACTGTGTATCTTTTCTGAAGAAGTTGCTGCATTACAAGCAACGAAAAGCGCTTCAATAAATTGTTTTGTTTTATATTTTTTTGATTCCTGAAACTTTCTGTGGTGGGTCTTGGTGCTGCTGACTTAATCTTTGTGTTTCAGTAGTTTGTTGGCTTCCTTTTCCTGGTTTATCTGGAGTATGGCATCTGGAATCAGCAGCAACCCAAGCAGTCCCACACTTTTCGGTTCACAGCTGCAGACCGAATTGGGGAATCTTACTCAGTTAATTAATGTGATGGGCCAACATATGGACGGCCTCTCTGCTCGCTTAGAGAAGGTGGACTCTGTTTTATCTCAACAACAACGTTCTTTTCAGAACACGGTTCCACATATACCAGTGAGTGGCACTCTTGCCAGTAATTTGAGATCTACTTCACCTAACAGAGTTGAAGTCAGTATTACCGCAACTTGTGGGGATATTATACCAAATAAACGGGTCCTAACCGAAGCCCGCTAAATGGGGAACATGGATGAACCTTTTCTTAATACATTCAGCAACAACAATGGAAGGCTTATTGGAGCTCCTAACTTTAACGAGTGGATTAAAGACACTTTCACACTTTGTTTCAAGACACGGTCTGATCAGGAGCAACCAGCCGAGACTAACAACGGACAACAGGTTGGTACTATTGGCTTGAATGAGAAGCTTAAAATTCTTGATGTAAAGTTATTAAAACTTAAAAAACTACAACTTGAAGTGATGTATTTTAAGGAGTGCTTGGAGCAACACATAGTTCCGAAAGGGCTTCGTGTCCATCTGTACCCAACTGGTTTAATTCCGGATTCACTGTTTCATGTAGAACTAAATTCCTTGTTTGACCAACAAGGTTTTGACCTCATGCAACTTATGATTAAACGTTATCAGTTACAGATAGATGCCTTGTCTTGTGAGGTTTCAGTGTTGAACAATGACATAGTATCAGACTGTGAATTTTTCAGATACAGGTATGATTATGACCGTTCCTTCTCTAGTATTAATCAGTTGCTGGACAGACTGAAGAGCAATAAAGTTAAAAAAATGAAAAGGGACAGGTTTGCTTATGACAATGGGTCGGCCTACCCAAAACCATCTTCAGCTCAAATTTCTAATGTAATGAAACCCTTTATTGCTGTACAACAGTCCAACAATGTTGTGCAACCTGAGGACAATAACCAGACTGTTATTAGACGTAGTGAACGGATTCGTAACAACAACAGTAACAACACTGACCACAACCAACAACAAGTGACTGACAATACCAATGTCCCTGTTAACAGCAATTGCGGAAATTTTCAGAAAGACAACCCTATGGGAGCAATTCCAAAGAACAAATCATTCCAACAGAACCAGAAGAACAATCGGCGCAATTTCAAACACAGGAAGTAATAACTAATAACTATCCTCATTTGAACAGTGTCACTAACAGTGACGGGGATTTTAACATTTATAATTTTTCATCATTTTCTATCGACTTGTCGTTGGTGAACTTATTAGCTAAAGATAGTACATTTGTATCTGATAAACCATTTAATTTAGTTAAAACTGTCACAGATCTTAAACCGTATGTAAGAAAGTTGAATTTTAATTTATTATTTGGTGACAGTAACTCTGGTGACCATGAGTTAAGGGTGGCTAGTACTTATAACCCTCCGCTACATCCTACCCTGAAGATGTTTGAACAAGTATGCAAACTGGATTTTCGATTCCTTTCGAACTCCCATCCTTGCCCACAAAAAAAACTAAGTAATGTGAGTTGAAAGGAAAGTGTATTATTGAAATCCATGAGGAATGCTAATGTCAGGGTGGTTAAACCAGATAAAGTCGGGGGACTAGTAGTTTTTGAGCAACATGACTACACAGGGAGAATGAGGCATCTGTTAGACACAGAGGCTTACTCTAAAGCATCCTTGAGTGAGGTCAACACTGCATACAAACGGATAAGAGGCTATTTCAATGACCTTTTCACTGATGCCATCATTGATATTGGCACGTTTAATTTCATCTCCCTTCCTTGGCCAAAAATCCCAATAATGTTTGGGATACCAAAAATTCATAAGGATGTGGAAACTCCCCCCATGAGACCATTAATAGATGGGAGGGGTTCATTAACTTATCCCTGTGCCAAGGTAGTGGACAATATTCTGAAAAAATACTTGGTGTCAGAACCCCAGGTATGCAAAGACTCATGGACCTTCTTAGAGAATATTAACAACTTGGAATTTAATCCCAACCACAACTTCTTAACTATTGATGTTAAGGACTTGTATACATCTATTCCACAATTAGAGGGCATAGAATGGGTGAGTCTTTTGCTTAAATCCAAGAAAGCTCCTTCACATGAAATCACTTTAGTGGAGTCTTTATTGGACATCATTCTTACTAATAATTATTTTGTATTTGACAAGGATTTTTATTTACAGAAACAAGGGGTCACTATGGGGTCACCCTGTGGTGCCAGCTTTGCCAAGTTGGTGATGGCGTACTGGGAGAGAACTTTTGTTTTCAAGGCTGAGCACTTCAGGGCGAACCTCGTTTACTACTCCCATTTCTTGGATGACATCTTTGTGTTATTTAATGGAGATACCATTCAGGCTGAGCTTTTTATTTCATTTCTGAACTCCACAACTGTGTTCCTTGTATTTACATCAACATTTCACACAGTCACGATTGACTATTTAGATGTGAAACTTTCAAAAGATAAAGCTAACAGGGGGTATGTATCACAGATTTTTAGAAAACCCACATATTGCAACTCATTCCTACATTTTTCTAGCTGCCACCCGTTTCACCAGAAGCAGTCTATTATAAAAGGCCAATTAATAAGGGCAGCTAGAATGACCGCACATGAGCTTGATTTTCATCAAGAGTGTGACTTACTTAGGAAGATGTTTGAAAAGCGTGGGTACCCTAGTGACCTTATTGAAACTCTAGTTAGTGAAGTTTCTGATAAAAGAAGACTTGGAATTGTCTCTCTCATCCTTGGGCTTAACAGTTTAGATCAGGACAGTCTTGTTCCTTACATGGTAGACTGTCAAACCAGTGCATTTGTTTCAACACAAATTTCATCACAAACTTTAGCCTCCAACTTTAAAGGTGGATTCATCACTACCTTTAGCCACAACAGTGGCAAAGTTAAATGTATTTTATGAAAAAAACTGGCATTTTATCTTGAGTGATATTTCAGTACTCCATAAATTAGGTCCAGTTCCAAATATTGTATTTTGTAGAGGCCACAATCTTAAAAACTTACTTGAATGTGGGGGGCAAAAACTTAAAACACATAGGTATGCTGGTATGTACCTGTGTGAATCTTGTGGGATGTGTAGTTTCGTGGAAGTGGGTAATACATTTTGTATAGGTGACAACAAATATGAGATTCAATTTAAACTCAACTGTAATTCTAGATTGGTTGTTTACATAGCAAGATGTGTCTGCTGACCCGCATTCTACATGGGGAAGACTGAACATAGACTGCGAGACAGGGTTTACGAACACACCTATGCCATTTCAGTTAAGAAAATTGACAACCCACTAGCAAGACATATAGCAAATAATGAGGGCCACAAATTTACTTTCAAAGCTATAGATCAAGTTCAAGCCAATTTGAGAGGTGGCCCACTGAATTTACTTTTAGAGGAACACGAGTTGGAATGGGAGATCCGTTTGAATGCATTCATTGTACCAGGTTTAAATGATGCTTGTAACATTGCCTGTCTTCTAAAACTAAGAAGTTTGAGATGGTAACTGGTACTTTGTTGGAACTTAATTCTATCACTCTAGCTCTATAATATGTTTGAGAGGTATACCTGGTGGATTATTCTGTATCTTTGAAGTTTAATCTAACCTTGTTATTGTTTGAGTCTAACAGTTTTATGCCTTCTATATAATTATTTATAACAGTTTTAATGATACTTTTAAACTGACAAACTTGCAGCTCTTGTATTCAGGTTTCATGAATACATGTGTTTTTTTAGCAAATGTCTCTTTAAGAATTTGACTCACTGAGAGGTGTGGTCATCACATGATATGTGTTAATATAGCAATAACCCACGCCTGGGTGTGGGTAATGCTGGATTTACCCACGGTTGGCGTGGTTCGCCCGAGGGACCAAACAAAGCCAACCGTGGGTAAATCCAGCATTACCCACACCCAGAAGTGGGTTATTATTATTAATGACATTATTTAAGAAAAGAAATAATTACTTTTCTTAAATAATGGCATTGTATAATGCCTCTTTACTGCCCTTCTGCAGCTGTTTGGTATTCTGCGGCAGTTCTGATGTACTGCGCGCTTGCGCAGTACATCAGAGCTGTGGGCAAAAGCAATGGAGAATGCAAGATCTCTGTTGCTTTTTTTTACTGTTTCGCTATGTTAAATGGGTTTAATATAGCGAGACAGCTTTAAAATAAGCAACGGATATCTCCGTTGCTTATTTTAAAGCTGTCTCGCTATGTTAAACCCATTTAATATAGCGAGACAGCTTTAAAAAAAAAGCAACGGAGATCGCAAGATCTCCGTTGCTTTTTACACACTGTGTCGCTATGTTAAAGGAGTTTAACATAGCGAGACAGCTTTAAAAAAATCAACGGCGATCTCCGTTGCTTTTTTTAAACCTGTGTCGCTATGTTAAACTCTTTTAACATAGCGAGACAGCGTTTTATACTAACGGAAAAAGTCCGGGCGACCTGACCTTTTTCCGTTAGTATATTGAGGGATTTACAACGGGCACACTGGTTGGGCTGGCCAATCAGTGTGCACGTTTTACGGGAGGCATTGTATAATTACTTAGAAACTACTGTTTGAAACTGTGTATCTTTTCTGAAGAATTTGCTGCATTACAAGCAATGAAAAGCGCTTCAATAAATTGTTTTGTTTTATATTTTTTTGATTCCTGAAACTTTCTGTGGTGGGTCTTGGTGCTGCTGACTTAATTTTTGTGTTTCAGTAGTTTGTTGGCTTCCTTTTCCTGGTTTATTCGAACCACTGCCTACCTGGGTAGATGTGCTATATAAGTCAGTATTAACTGCATGCACAAGAGAAGCACTCTAACCATGCGTATCACACAACACATATTAGACTGGCATGAAATCCTCAAGGTGTTCAAATGTATTTTTTTTAAATAAACATTGATAAATTGATGTAATGTTGTATGTGTCAGATCAGTACATTCACATTATGCTGGCCTTTGCTGGAGTTGAACAGCCACCTAGATCCACAGTCTACAGACCTGTGCTTTAACTACATAAACCAAAGGTGAAGCCATACCACAGCTATGACATAAAACATATCTGAAGGCATGACATCATCACTGCGGTGCAAAGCTGTTGTTTAGATAAAAGTAATGGAGGCGCCTGCTCCTGCTATAATTGTACACATTAAAACCATAATGGATGCAATTCATGCAGCACACAGACACACACTGATACTATTCAGTCACTGTAAGTTTTAAACACCTACCTATGTGACCACAGAAGCTACATGTCATTATCTACACTGTGCAAGCTACAGGGCCAGTCCTGCTACAAATGTGAAATAGTGTTTATTTGAAGGAATTCCATCATCTAATTGCTGCAAGGCATATGTGTGCCTTCAAATTGAATCAGAGTGATATAATGGGTCTCTTTGTTACAAAATGTTGCATGACAGTAGGTATACCCAAACACATATATTACATAATGCATTTATCCCTGTGACTGTAGAAGCACAATCATAATCCTGGATTCAAACTTGTGGCTTACTAAGGCAACATACTACAGAACATTGTATCATTTCCTCATGCCACAATAGAAGCCTTACTACTGTACCAAATATGAAGCCCATTTCAAAAACTTCCCTCACCAGTGTTTTACAAGGCAGTTGGCAGTGTATACATCTACACATTGCCTACATGTACATTCACACACATACTGATAATATGGAGTAATAACCAGGTTTGAACTGACTATCTCACTATGTCCACAAGCTAGAAATCATTTCACAAATCACAAGCACCACACAAGAGCTGTTTGTCTGCAGCTGTGACAGTGCACATTTGAATGAATTACATAATAATTGTTCCCTTAAGGTTATGTGTGTGGTAAAAGGGACTGAAAGCAGTGGGAGAGCCAGCTCTCACCATAAAGCAACACATCATATCAGTATATGAAGGTATTTCTACCTCACATGAGAGACACTCACATTACCATAGCTGCCACAATTCAAACCACCTTCCTATCTATTTACACAATCTGGAGAACACAGTATCACCAAAAAGTGCCATGGGAGAAGCTTGATTACAGCACTGAGATATTGCAATTCTAAAAGGATTACCTTATCACTGTGTTTTCACAAAGTTTTTCAGCTTTTCCCGTTTAGGGGTTGCCACAGAGGAACTCCAGTCTGCTGATGACTGGCACTGGATTTTTATGGTGCCGAGTTGCCAGCCCAATGTCCAACCTTCAAAGAAGGCACACCCATTCACACATGCACCTACCTACATGTCTTTTAATGTCACTCGACCGTGGGGAGAACATGCAGACTCCACACAGAAGGTGCTCCAGCCGAGAATCGAACGGGAGAACCTCTTGCTGTGAGGCAAAATGTTTTTTTTTTTACCTTAAAATGAAAGACATTTATGGGAGCTCTCTCCCAGTGTAAATATGTCTTCTAAGTGGAAGTGTACACAGAGGATCTTTAGAAAGAGACAATTCAACATGACAATACAGACACACATTCATATTATTTAAGTGGTGCTACATTCAAACCACCTACATTTCTAGTTACACAGGGTAGAGTAGATAGTATCAACTTCAAGTCACCACAGGAGAAGTCTTGATGTGTGAGACAGAGCTCATTTGAAAGGACAACCTCATTGTGTAGCACAACAAATGTGTGTAATAAGAGTGCAATAAATGGATGGTGCACTTTCTCCCAATGAAAATGTTTCTCTTGAGTGGAAGTGTATAAATCAGGTCTTTTTTAAAGCCATACTAACTTGACACTAGAAACAGAAACATTAGATGAACACTGTTAGATTTGAACCACTTACATGTTTAGTCATACAATCTAGAGTACACAGTATCAGTAACAAGTGCCACAAGAGTAGTCTTGTTAGAGCACTGAGACAGAGCACTTTTGAAAAGATGACTTTGGCACTTTGTTGCAGAGAAGATTTTTGTGATGAAGTGTGAGAATTTGATGGGGGAAAATGTTTCCCTTGACTGGAAGTGTGCACATCAAATTTGATGCTGAAGCTATACTTAACTGAAATTACAGCAACATGCATGCACAAATTCAACACTGTTAGATTTGAACCACCTAACCATCTAGTTAAACAATCTAGAGAACACAGTATCAATAGCAAATGCCACAGAAAAAGTCTGATTACAATACTGAGATAGTGCACTTTTAAAAGGATTACCTTATCATTGTGTTGCACAAAATATGTTTTGCCTAAAACTGAAAGAAATTTGAGGGACTGTCTTGTAGTGTAAACATGCTTCTTAAGTGGAAGTGCACACAATGGATCCTTTGATTAAGTCAATTCTGCATGACACTACAGACACACACATGTTATTTAATCACTGCTGCATACAAACCACCTATTTAGTTACTGAATGTAGAGTACATAGTATAAACCACAAATGCAACAGGAGAAATCCATAGGTTTATAGATAAGTATTAGGCTAGCTGCCCTTGAGGTCCATTTTAGCCTAGTCAATTTCTCTTTCAAGGGTGAGAATCAATCCCTGTAGCTTGCATCCGTGAGGTAAACAACTTAACCACTATGCCAACCCGCTACCCTGGCATTATGATGTAAATGTAAGATAGAGTACATTTGAAAGGATGACCTCATCAGTGTATAGCAGAACAAACACTTGTGATAAAAGTGGAATAAATTGAAGGTGGACCCTCTCCCAGTGTAACTGTTTTTCCTGAGTGGAAGTGTGCACATTAGATATGTTGTTGTAGCTATACTTATTTGACAGTAAGCGTGCGCACGCGCACACACACACACACACACACACACGCACACACACACACACACACACACACACACACACACACTAGTTGAACTCTACTGGATTCGGATCATCTATCTAGGGAACCCAGTATCAACAGACAGCACCACAGAACAAGTCTATTTACAGTACTGAGATAGTGCACATTTGAAAGGATGACCTCAAGTGTTGCACAGAAACTGAGAAAGTATGTGTGAAAAGGTATTACACTATTGCACATCATTTACAAGTCTAGATGTCTTTGTGTGCAGAATTAACTTTACATAATGAAGTGTCTCACCAGTATCACAGTTAACTCCACACATCTTGACAACAACAATCCATTCCAACATACAGAAGTAATACAAGGCACTCACATTTTCTTTTTTTACATCTCACTCCCAGAAGTGCACTGCTGACAAGCTAATTTTGCAATTGATGGCAAAGTCTGAGCTCATGCTTAATTTTTATTTTGAAGTTTTGAACTTAGAATGGGAATTAACAGTAGTATAAGGTACTTCATGCCTACCTTAATGCAAAAAAAGGAGTATAGACACAGAAACAGTTCTGATTCTGATCCTGTTCAGAAGAGATGTGTATTATGTTAATTTTTTATGTATTATGATTTATATACTTGCCATGAGAATTCCAGTTGTAGATTCAATTCTACAACCTGTTAAACATTTGATTCTGAATGTCTCCTCATAGACCAAGCAGCCTGTCTTTCCACAGAGCAACGAGGCTGGACACTGTAGCATGAGTGGGCAGCAGACTAACGTGGCTGAAAGGAAACACTCACCAGGTTTTGCCATAAGATGTGAACTGCCATTTATTGTCATTTACTATTGTACTTGCTGCCTGGCTTTGTGGAAATACTGAGGATTTGGAATGATGAGACATAAGGTGGGGGGAGATATTGGGAGACAGGGATAGAGACATAGAAATAGTTTTGTTTGTGGGTCATTTCTGACCATGTTTCTGGTGTGTTACTCTTAGTTTTGTCATCATAAATAATCTGTTCTGCTATATACAATAAAGTATTTCCAAAAGGGAGCAAGCAGGGAGAGGAAGGTACAAACATGATTAAAACATTAGCAGGGTAACTGTGTTGATAACATGTAACCAACAGTTAAAAAATATTGTATATTGTTATATTTCTGGATGTGAAACCTTGTCACTGTGCAAAAACATAAAAAAGGCAGTTGAAAACATGCAAATGATCTCATAGGAACTTGCAGTTCACAATTTTAAAATCACTTATTTGAAGGGACAATGACAAAAGATTGAAGCAATGGAGAATGTAGGCATCAGACTTCATCACAGTAATGACAATTATTACATCTCATAAGGTGTACCTTACACTGTGTAGCATAATAAATTTTAGAGTAAATGTCTCACAAAGTTGCTTTCAGTCTGTATTTCAATAGCGAACAGCGAGGTTATGGATATTTGCACAAAGATAACTAGACTAGCGCAGGCAACAGCAAAAAACTCAGCATTTTTGCCATAGGAAGCAAAACACAACTTGATGTCATGCAGTATTTTTGTAAGATGTCAAGCTTTGTGCAAATGCTGAGGACAAAAATTTAAGTATTTTTATGGGCCATCTCTAGCCATGTGTATTATGTGATTCTATTTTTTGACCATATTAAATGTGTGAAAAAGGTGTTGATAAGAAAATGGTGAAAATGGGGGGGGGGGGTGGCAAGCAGAGGGTGGACATGGGAAAGATTAATGGAATGTGCAGGATAGTGGTGGGAGAGCCCCATAGCTATCTAGTTCCTCTCAACATAAATGTAGACAAGGCACAGACTGGGAAGATGTGGCCAAGGTGCATTGGTTGTATTGCGGGGCACCAACACATGTATCTAGACATTGAAACTTTGATTTCAGCAAGCTAAATACACACTTGGTAATATTCCTGATGAGTGTGGGCATCATTGTATGTATCCTTGCTCACTGCAATTATATGCGTTTCTCATGGATGTCATGAGCCAGGGATCCAATGCATAACCTGCATCCTCCACTAGATTTCCTTCTTGAAAGTCACAACTAGCAAACCTTTCATAGAGGTCACAGGTGTGCCATATGTATGAGTTGAGAAAACTGCTATGGTTACCTGCATATACATTGTATATGGTCCCTTGGGTATTACAGACCACCCAGCAGTTGATAGAGTGGTATCCTTTCCTCTTGATGTACCTTCTTCACTGTTCCCTAGATGGGACTTTTATTTTGAAGTGTCTGTGCAGTTTATGGCCACCAAGAAACTCATGTAAGTGTGCTATGGCACTGAACTTATGTATGGCTGTAGCTGTCTCCTCTGGGGTGCGTGAAAACCAGATATGATCCCTTGCATGTTACAGCAGTGCATTTAGAAACTGATGTAATATTCTGGAAGCTGAGGTCTGTGAGATCCCTAATATATCCCCTGTATGTCTCTGAAATATGCCTGTAGTGAGTAGGCATACTGCTGCATATACCTTGATTTCCACTGGGATGGGTCCTCTACCATTTCCCCGTGGCCTCAAGTGAGGGCAGCAGAGATTGCATATTTCCTGCATGGTATCGCTATCTATCCAGTAGCTGTCTATAGTTTTTGTATCATAAAGTCTAACATATGTCAAACAGGGTCTGAAGACCCTTCTCTTTCTAGGCCATTGTTGGGCAGCAACAGCAGCCTTTATACTAAAGCCTTTTGCACAAACAAGTTAATATCAGCAGCTGCAACCTCTAACATTTCCGTGTGTATACTGGCATTATATATGTTCCTGAATTGCTACACCATATAAACTCACTTAATTAGCATGTATTTATGACTTCTTTAACATATTCTCCTGCTTATCTTGGTTTTGGATACAGATGCAGCATGTAGAATGGTTTAATGAATGCCAAATACCATACTCGCCATCTTTCAATCATTTATTTAAAGCTTTATCCATACTTTTTTATGATTGACAGAAATGATAATGTTCAGTGCTTGCTCGGTTGTAATTATCCTAATAGTATTGTCATATAAATGGGAATTTAGAGGTTTATTACTACTTCCTCACTAGTTTTACACTACAGGTCCTATTCACTATATTTTATAAGAGGTGAGGAGGAAGGGAGGAGGGGAGAGAGAAGAGAAAGGGAGTAGTAATAAGCAAGAAAAAAGTAAAATATATACTGAGCAACCTACATTTAATCTATGTTTAACCCACTTTTATCACTCCACATATCATTGTTTTGTAGACGTGATATATTATTTTAAAGTTTTGTTAATTGAAAGTTCTTTACTCACTGTTATATCTCACAGTCTTGAATCTAATAATAAATATAGTAATTTTTATTGATTTAGGTTTAGTTCTATATTTGAAAGTCTTGAGGGGTTTTGGAGTTTAGTACAGCACAGTGTGTTCCTTATAAGGTTGATTCCATTTTCTATAATAACATTTGCTCTAGATAGAATGTGGGTGAAATATATTTAACATTGAGTACTCCCCTACCTACTTGATGGAATTTTTTGTTTAGTCTTTAAATAGCAAGATTTCACTTGTTATTAATGTTTGTTACAATTCTCCAAATTAATGATTTGTTTTATTGTCTTATATAATATTGATTCTTAAAGGGAGTGTATAGAGTACTGCTACAAAAAGTTAGAAAGTCTCTCATACTAATGCTGTATTGTTTGGTATTTATCAAATGCTTCCAAAGATATACCTTTGTATTTCAATTCTGTGCTCTGTAACATATATACTAACTAATTCAATCATTGATTACTCATTGAATGATGATCTGTCGCCCACATTCCACTGCTTTAGCCAGTTATATCTGTTAGTAATATTTAATACACAGTGATTGAGTTTTTTACTTTTTTCTTCTACCAATATTTAGGGACGTATTATTTAGGTCTTACCTACATAAGCTTATTTAGGAAATTACATATATCTCTCAGAACAATTATTTCTTTTGTCAAATTTTAATAGTGGTTTTCTGTGGTAAAAATAATTGTAATGACTATGAAAATAGAATTCTCTAGAATAATAGTTGATATACATAGTTAATAGTTGATAGTATTACGATAATTTTTAATAACTGAATCCTGTATTTAAAGGTGTTATGGGTTCCTTGATTGTGTTATAGGAGTTATCTGCTTATCCTAACCTAACACATTTCCTTTTTTTTTCTTTCACAGGATACTAGTATAATATATACTGATATTATTATCTTTGATAATCTAATACATGTTTAGCTATAAAGCATTATTTGTTGTATTGAAGTTTTACATTATTGTTGAGAAGCTATTTAAGGTATAAGTTTGGTATTTAATCATATCAATAGGCAGTAGCTGTATATCAGAATAGTATAACGAAAGTGCGAAGGATGAGGGGGGATTTGATGATTATGTCATCATACCAGGAACTAAGTATTCCAGGATTAGGGATGTAAATAGGTTTGAAAGTTTTTCAGTAGTGATTCTTTTATTTTATGTGTCCATAACAGTTACAGAAATATGCAATTGTACTAACAGTAATCTCTGGTTATAAATGCATATATTTAAATGTAAATGGTTTTAATAACCCTATTAAGAGAGGAAGTTTACTCAAATATCTAAAATTAAACAAAGTGGCTGTTGCCTTTTTACAAGAAACACAGTTAATAATGAAAGATGTAGATACATAAATTCTCAGAGATTACTCAATTCTAGTAGAATCTCATTTTCATTCTAAGTGAAGAGGTACTATGATCTTATGGGGAAAAAAAAACATTTTATCATCTAAGATAGTTAATACATATTCTGGTAAGAATGGAATGATGAGTATAGCAGTATTAGAAATAAATAAGTTGTATTTTTCCTCTAGTTGGAAACTGCTGATATAAAACCTGGAATTTATTGACAACACAAAACAGCTCGTAGTTAGCGCTTTCGGGCCAAAACCCTTCTTCAGACTAAAAAACAAACAAGTACAGACATATTTAAAATACTCATCAACCAACCAGGTTTCAATAAAAAGCCCACCTTTTCTTAAGGGCTGGCTTAAGGGGCACTGCTTCATTTAATCCTGGAAACCTGTGTGCAGCTAACTCAAGAATCCATTTGGATTCCACCCATTCAGTTGTTTGCTTAATATCTCCACCTCTATTATTCAAAACAACATTTTGTATAACCCTAAAACTGAATTGATGTGTAGAGTGGTTCTGTACGTGTCTGTATAAGGCATTATGTTCATCTGAATTTCTGATTGATGACATATGCTGTAAAACTCTGACTTCAAGCATATTGTTGGTCTTACCCACATAATAACACGAACAGGAGTTACACTTTGCCAAATATACTACATCTGTTGTCCTGCATGTGGCTCTCCCTTTTAACTGGAATCCCCTACCACTTACAGGATGGATAAAGACCACATCTCTATTGATGTGGTCACAAGCCTTACAGTGACCACAGGGTACCGTGCCCTTTGTTATTGGCAGAGCTTTTGTAGTATTGACTACCCTCTCTCTGCATAACATGTCCTTTAGATTTCTGTTCCTCCTATAACCAAATTGTGGGTAACTACCTACAATGTCCCTTAAACAATCATCACTGGTTATAATATTCCAATTTTGATTGATTATGTCACAGACGCCCTTTACATTACTTCCATAAGTTAACATAAATTTCTGTCTTGTTTGTGCACACCCAGCAGATGTGTCTTTTCTCTCATTCAACCTAGACATGTTGATCCAGGGTTTATATTTATCCCTTCTATGTGCTCTACCTTTCTTCACTACCCCTTCTATCAGGCCCTCACTATAACCCCTTTCATGAAAATTCTTTCTTAACTTTGTTAACTCATTATTGAATTGGTCATCCTCCATACTTAACCTAGAGGTCCTACTGACCTGACCTTGTACTATGTTGGGGAATGTGAATCGGGGGTGCATACTATCATATGATAGCAAGGTGTTCTTCCAGCACTCCTTCCTAAACAACTCAGAACTGAAACCATGCTCAGTGAGTCTAACCCTGACATCCAAGAAATCTATGGAGTCTGTGGAACTGTTGACACTAAACTTCAAAAATGATGTTGTAGAGTGAAGAAATTCTATAAAATGTGTTAACTGTGTACTACTTCATCTCCAAGAGATAAAAATATCATCCACAAAACGTAAATATACTCCTATGTACTTATTCCATTCCTCATTCCCCAGTATGTGTTGTTTTTCCCAATGCGATAGAACTAAATTCGCATAGGTATTTGCACAGGGGGTGCCCATAGCTACCTCCTGTGCCTGTCTGTATGTGGAATTAATACCTATGAAGACATTATTATCCAAAACCAATGTAAATAAATCCTTTATAAGGTCAAGTTGCATTCCATTGGCCCCCATGGTTCTAAGTAGTTCCACTACGGCTGTTACGCCGTAGTGGTTCCCTATAACCGTAAACAAGCTTTGGACATCTAATGTTACCATTATTGTTCCTTCTAAAGATGTATTCCTGTTCAAATCCCCCAAAACTGTGAGGAAATGTGCTGTATCCTTTAGTATGTTCTCTAATTTATCTACAAATGGTCTTAATGTAACTTCTAACCAAATTGAGATATTTTCAGTTACCCACCCTCTTCCTGACACTATGGGTCTAAGAGAGGGGGTCTGTGGATGATTTGTGTACCTTTGGGAGGGCCTTGAACACAGGTATAACCGGTTTTTCTATCATGAGAAAATCAAACAAATCCTGTTCTATGTACTGATTAGTGTACAGCCAGTGTAGTCTTTTGTGTACTTTACCTATCACCCTTTTCACCTCTACTGGGTTCAATAACACATAAACTTCTCCTTCAGAAAGCAATTCCTTCATCTTTAAATTGTACCAATCTGTGTCCAATAACACTACCACCCCTCCCTTATCAGCCATTTTTATTGTTAGATCCAAGTTATTACTCAGATCATCCAAAGCCCTTCTCTGTTTTTCATTTAAATTATAGTACTTCTCATTACATCTCTTCTGAAAATAGGCTGTTAAATCACTTTCACATTTGTTTATGAATAAACTTAATGCTGGTGATAAGGGAGGAACGTAGCAACTAGGCTTATGTGGGCGTTTGTCCATGGGACCATTATTGCCAAAAAACTTTCTCAACATGACATTTCGACAGAAAAACATAATGTCCATTGCTACATCACAAAAAACACAGGTTCTACTCGGCACAAATGTTAGCCCCTTATTCAAAACCTCCAGCTGTTCTTTGCTTAAAACATATTTTGATAGATTAAAAACAATACCATAGTCCAGAGAATGAGTCAGTCCAAAGTTCTCCTCTTCTTGTTGAGGTCTCTGTCGTCGCTCATCGACCTCTTCCAAGAGCCTCTCTTTTTCACATTCACTGGTAATGACCCCAAAAAATGCTGTTGGCCCATCTTCACTTTAGGACGGGCCCCTGTTGCTAAACCACTCAGGCTCGACACACTATCCTGTCTCATAACAGATGTACCTTCTTGTGGTGACATCTCCTCACCCACAAGAACGCTGTTATTTTCTTCTCGCAAAACTTGAGTTCCTAATGTACTCACATTAGGTTCTTCCTGTATGGTATGAGCAGTTGTATCTCTACCCTCTCCATCGCTCATAACAGGATTTAAGATAACTTTCTCCAGAGCTGCGATGTACGAAGGCTTTTCCTTCTCAGTCGGGACTGTAGCTGGTAATGCTGGCGTCTCTTCCACTGACGTCACTACTTCGCGTCGTTCCTCCTTATCACGCCTCCCTTCACTGAATCTGGATTGTCCCCGTGCTGTTGTTTCTGCTGGCAGAGGTTTATACTTCGGCCAGATAAAGATATTCCCTTCAGTGAAATCTTTGAAATCTCTCCGCAACTTGCCCATTTTCTGGGTGCGGAGCTTGTCATCATTTCCATTAAGTGTATCATTCAGTTTTTTAAGGCGTGCTAAATGCTGTTCATCTCGAACGTCTTTTACTAGCCTCTGCTGCAGACCAATAACTTCCTTTTTCAGTGTATCTACCTCTGGTGCAAAATAGCTATTGAGAAGCTCCATATATTGATAACTAGTTCTTAGGTTAATCTCTTGCCACTTCGCTAGCAAATTGGGATATCTATCCCCTTGGGTTGGCATGCACAACACACGCATCCCCCGTGGCACAACTCCATAACTTAAGCATGCTTCCATATGATATGCTTGCCACTGCAGCCGTTGGAGCCTCAATACTTTGTAATTGAGGTCCTGTATCAAATCTTCAAAAGTTTTATCTGTAGCCAAAGGTATTACATTTCTTTCAGTTCTTTCTCTATGCACTGCAAAACCCAAATTGAGCAGGGGGTTTTCCTGTTTCTACAACCTCTCAGTACACCAACCTCCTGTTAGCCTTCGGCTTCACCCTGTTCAACAGAGTATTCATGACCCCTGTTATAGGAGATCTTTCCACAGCATGCATAGCACTAGAAAGCCAACTGACAATAGTCCAAATAGAAAGAAAAAGCTCGTGCTATGCTTAATCCCAGCAACAGTCACAAAGTATATCCACAAAGAAAAGAAAAAACGTTGCTGGAAACTGCTGATATAAAACCTGGAATTTATTGACAACACAAAACAGCTCGTAGTTAGCGCTTTCGGGCCAAAACCCTTCTTCAGACTAAAAAACAAACAAGTACAGACATATTTAAAATACTCATCAACCAACCAGGTTTCAATAAAAAGCCCGCCTTTGTTTTTTAGTCTGAAGAAGGGTTTTGGCCCGAAAGCGCTAACTACGAGCTGTTTTGTGTTGTCAATAAATTCCAGGTTTTATATCAGCAGTTTCCAGCAACGTTTTTTCTTTTCATTGTGGATATACTTTGTGACTGTTGCTGGGATTAAGCATAGCACGAGCTTTTTCTTTCTATTTGGACTATTGTCAGTTGGCTTTCTAGTGCTATGCATGCTGTGGAAAGATCTCCTATAACAGGGGTCATGAATACTCTGTTGGAACAGGGTGAAGCCCGAAGGCTAACAGGAGGTTGGTGTACTGAGAGGTTGTTGAAACAGGAAAACCCCCTGCTCAATTTGGGTTTTGCAGTGCATAGAGAAAGAACTGAAAGAAATGTAATACCTTTGGCTACAGATAAAACTTTTGAAGATTTGATACGGGACCTCAATTACAAAGTATTGAGGCTCCAACGGCTGCAGTGGCAAGCATATCATATGGAAGCATGCTTAAGTTATGGAGTTGTGCCACGGGGGATGCGTGTGTTGTGCATGCCAACCCAAGGGGATAGATATCCTGATTTGCTAGCGAAGTGGCAAGAGATTAACCTAAGAACTAGTTATCAATATATGGAGCTTTTCAATAGCTATTTTGCACCAGAGGTAGATACACTGAAAAAGGAAGTTACTGGTCTGCAGCAGAGGCTAGTAAAAGACTTTCGAGATGAACAGCATTTAGCACGCCTTAAACAACTGAATGATACACTTAATGGAAATGATGACAAGCTCCGCACCCAGAAAATGGGCAAGTTGCGGAGAGATTTCAAAGATTTCACTGAAGGGAATATCTTTATCTGGCCGAAGTATAAACCTCTGCCAGCAGAAACAACAGCACGGGGACAATCCAGATTCAGTGAAGGGAGGCGTGATAAGGAGGAACGACGCAAAGTAGTGACGTCAGTGGAAGAGACACCAGCATTACCAGCTACAGTCCCGACTGAGAAGGAAAAGCCTTCGTACATCGCAGCTCTGGAGAAAGTTATCTTAAATCCTGTTATGAGCGATGGAGAGGGTAGAGATACAACTGCTCATACCATACAGGAAGAACCTAATGTGAGTACATTAGGAACTCAAGTTTTGCGAGAAGAAAATAACAGCGTTCTTGTGGGTGAGGAGATGTCACCCCAAGAAGGTACATCTATTATGAGACAGGATAGTGTGTCGAGCCTGAGTGGTTTAGCAACAGGGGCCCGTCCTAAAGTGAAAATGGGCCAACAGCATTTTTTGGGGTCATTACCAGTGAATGTGAAGAAGAGAGGCTCTTGGAAGAGGTCGTTGAGCGACGACAGAGACCTCAACAAGAAGAGGAGAACTTTGGACTGACTCATTCTCTGGACTATGGTATTGTTTTTAATCTATCAAAATATGTTTTAAGCAAAGAACAACTGGAGGTTTTGAATAAGGGGCTAACATTTGTGCCGAGTAGAACCTGTGTTTTTAGTGATGTAGTAATGGACATTATATTTTTCTGTCGAAATGTCATGTTGAGAAAGTTTTTTGGCAATAATGGTCCCATGGACAAACGCCCACATAAGCCTAGTTGCTACGTTCCTCCCTTATCACCAGCATTAAGTTTATTCATAAACAAATGTGAAAGTGATTTAACAGCCTATTTTCAGAAGAGATGTAATGAGAAGTACTATAATTTAAATGAAAAACAGAGAAGGGCTTTGGATGATCTGAGTAATAACTTGGATCTAACAATAAAAATGGCTGATAAGGGAGGGGCGGTAGTGTTATTGGACACAGATTGGTACAATTTAAAGATGAAGGAATTGCTTTCTGAAGGAGAAGTTTATGTGTTATTGAACCCAGTAGAGGTGAAAAGGGTGATAGATAAAGTACACAAAAGACTACACTGGCTGTACACTAATCAGTACATAGAACAGGATTTGTTTGATTTTCTCATGATAGACAAACCGGTTATACCTGTGTTCAAGGCCCTCCCAAAGGTACACAAATCATCCACAGACCCCCCTCTTAGACCCATAGTGTCAGGAAGAGGGTGGGTAACTGAAAATATCTCAATTTGGTTAGAAGTTACATTAAGACCATTTGTAGATAAATTAGAGAATATACTAAAGGATACAGCACATTTCCTCACAGTTTTGGGGGATTTGAACAGGAATACATCTTTAGAAGGAACAATAATGGTAACATTAGATGTCCAAAGCTTGTTTACGGTTATAGGGAACCACTATGGCATAACAGCCGTAGTGGAACTACTTAGAACCATGGGGGCCAATGGAATGCAACTTGACCTTATAAAGGATTTACTTACATTGGTTTTGGATAACAATGTCTTCATAGGTATTAATTCCACATACAGACAAGCACAGGGGGTAGCTATGGGCACCCCCTGTGCAAATACCTATGCGAATTTAGTTCTATCACATTGGGGAAAACAACACATACTGGGGAATGAGGAATGGAATAAGTACATAGGAGTATATTTACATTTTGTGGATGATATTTTTATCTCATGGAGAGGAAGTAGTACACAGTTAACACATTTTATAGAATTTCTTCACTCTACAACATCATTTTTGAAGTTTAGTGTCAACAGTTCCACAGACTCCATAGATTTCTTGGATGTCAGGGTTAGACTCACTGAGCATGGTTTCAGTTCTGAGTTGTTTAGGAAGGAGTGCTGGAAGAACACCTTGCTATCATATGATAGTATGCACCCCCGATTCACATTCCCCAACATAGTACAAGGTCAGGTCAGTAGGACCTCTAGGTTAAGTATGGAGGATGACCAATTCAATAATGAGTTAACAAAGTTAAGAAAGAATTTTCATGAAAGGGGTTATAGTGAGGGCCTGATAGAAGGGGTAGTGAAGAAAGGTAGAGCACATAGAAGGGATAAATATAAACCCTGGATCAACATGTCTAGGTTGAATGAGAGAAAAGACACATCTGCTGGGTGTGCACAAACAAGACAGAAATTTATGTTAACTTATGGAAGTAATGTAAAGGGCGTCTGTGACATAATCAATCAAAATTGGAATATTATAACCAGTGATGATTGTTTAAGGGACATTGTAGGTAGTTACCCACAATTTGGTTATAGGAGGAACAGAAATCTAAAGGACATGTTATGCAGAGAGAGGGTAGTCAATACTACAAAAGCTCTGCCAATAACAAAGGGCACGGTACCCTGTGGTCACTGTAAGGCTTGTGACCACATCTATAGAGATGTGGTCTTTATCCATCCTGTAAGTGGTAGGGGATTCCAGTTAAAAGGGAGAGCCACATGCAGGACAACAGATGTAGTATATTTGGCAAACTGTAACTCCTGTTCGGGTTATTATGTGGGTAAGACCAACAACATGCTTGAAGTCAGAGTTTTACAGCATATGTCATCAATCAGAAATTCAGATAAACATAATGCCTTATACAGACACATACAGAACCACCCTACACATCAATTCAGTTTTAGGGTTATACAAAATGTTGTTTTGAATAATAGAGGTGGAGATGTCAAGCAAACAACTGAATGGGTGGAATCCAAATGGATTCTTGAGTTAGCTGCACACAGGTTTCCAGGATTAAATGAAGCAGTGCCCCTTAAGCCAGCCCTTAAGAAAAGGCGGGCTTTTTATTGAAACCTGGTTGGTTGATGAGTATTTTAAATATGTCTGTACTTGTTTGTGTTTTAGTCTGAAGAAGGGTTTTGGCCCGAAATCGCTAACTACGAGCTGTTTTGTGTTGTCAATAAATTCCAGGTTTTATATCAGCAGTTTCCAGCAATGTTTTTTCTTTTCTTTGTGGATATACTTTGTGACTGTTGCTGGGATTAAGCATAGCACGAGCTTTTTCTTTCTATTTTTCCTCTAGTCAATGCATACTTGATTCCGGTTACTGATGCTAAAGTAGCAAGAAATTATTTAGACGTAATTTCAATTTACTCAAAAGGTGACATCATTTTGGTGGGTGATTTCAATTGCTTTTGCAGGCAAAAGATTCCATTAACGTTGGAAACATTTTTCTATCATGTGCAGCAAAAAAAATGAATAACTTTATTGATACCACAAATTTAAAAGATATTTACAAAATAAAAGACTATAACTCATTAAACTACATACACTACTCTTTCAGATTTGTCACACAAACAATTGATAAGCTATTCACATTTGGTAGGCTTTTTCAGAGAACAATGAAGTCTCCATAATTTCCTGTCCACTGTCCAGCCATAATGCTATCATTTTCAATTTCAGCATTAAACTTAATAATCTCATTATCTGGCAAAGAAATGTCTGCTTATATTGTTAAAATAAATGGTTTTAAAGATTTTTTTTTTAAATGAATTAAACTTATTTCTAGATTACAATGACAACAATATTACGTCCAATACAATTTTATGGGATTCCCTGAAAGCCTATTTATTTGGTAAAAATCAAAAGCTGGTATTTAAATAAAAAAGAATGGGATAAGGAACTGCTTAACCTACAAACAAAAATCAATAAGTTAAAATGACATCTTAAAACTAATGAAATATATTCAAACTCTGAACTAAAAGAGTTAAATGAAAAGTATGTTGAAATTTTGAATCACAAAGTTTCCATTAATCTACAGAAACTTAAATTACAATCTTATTCAGTGAACCCCAAAAATCTACATAGATTAGCTGTGAATTCTAAAGAGTTAAAAATACTAATTACATTAAACATATCTCATACAGTCTTCATAATAAGTGCTACATATCTAAAGGATATCATAGAAATCTTTAGGAAACATTACAAAACAGTCAATACTAACATCAAAACTGACAATCAGGTTTTAATTGATAACTTCTTAAAAAATAATAAAAATAAGAATTTGACAAAAGAGCAAAATATTAAGTTAAACAGGCTTATATCTTTTAGTGAACTCAAGGAACAAATAAAAAAAAAATCCCCAGACATTGATGGTTTAACACTGGAAATATATAAAATGTTGCCTGATAACTCATTAAATAGTCTTTTAAAAGCATTTCAGGAACATAGAAATAATCAAAGCTCATTCCCTTCATGGAAATATGCAATGATTACCATTATCCTAAAACAAGATAAAGATCATAAATTATACTCTTCCTATCAGCCCATATCCCTCTTAAATATTGATTATAAAATTTTTATGACCATCCTTGCAGAAAGACTAAATCATCTAGTATTCAATTGAGAGGAAGATGACCAAACAGGGTTTATTCTAAATAGGAACGTTCAAAACAACAAAATCAGACTATTTTCTCTAGTTTACATTGCAAATAAGAAGAAAAAAGAATGTTCATTTTTAGTTTGGATCTAGACAAAGCATTTGATTTGCTAAACTGGTTATATGTTCTCAAAGTTTTAAGAGAGTATAATTTCTCAATAAATTTCATTGAACTAATAAAAATAATGTATGAGAATTCAATATCATACATTAAAATTGGAGCATTCTTACTGAAGCAAATAAAAACTCTAAAAGGCACTAAGCAAGGTTGCCCTTTATCACCTTTGTTGTTTGCATTATCATTTGAACCCTTTGCAAATTACATCAGGATAAACTCTAACATAAAAGCTTTTTTTGTTGATAAAAACTGTTGTTCCAAGATTCAGCTTTTTGCTGATGATATTTTATTGACAATAAGAGATCTCAATTCTTCCATTATACATATTATTGATTCAATCAAGCTGTTTGAGAAAATATCCTGTTTAAAATTCAACTATGGTAAACCAGAAACATTATTAATACATAAAAAATCAATACCTTACTAGGAAAATGCAAAGAGTTTAATTGGAATAATGAACACTTCAAATATTTAAGTGTGTCCTTAACATCTAATTAGCTTGAAGCATTAATGAGAACTTATAAAAATCTAATTACTACAATTAAACAGTCAGACAACTAGAATAAGATGTTCTTTTCTATGGAAGATAGATTGGCTTTAATAAAGATGATTATCTTACCAAAAATCTTATTTTTCCTACAAGTATTGATGGCTTCCCTTCCTAAAAAAACTAATTAAACAATTAAACTCATTATTAATTAAGTTTTTATGGCATCCTAAAAATGAGAATAGCACGAGTGACATTACAGAAGCCTGGAGGAAGGAGGACTAGCTTTTCCAAATATCGAACTGTATTCTCTGTCAGTTATTCTTAATGTAATGTGTCTACGGGTGAACCCTACCTATGCTTCAAATTGGAAAAGAATACATATATCAATCTTACTTTCAAATAACAATATAGAAACTAATAATTTTAGGTTCTCAGAAGTAGATAATTTATATCTTATAAAAAATTGCTCTAAATAATAGAAGTATCATTAACTTTACTCCCTTTGTAAATTATATTATAAATAACTTCAAAAAGATAATGCATAGTAACTACCTTATTAAAAACCTATTGTTCTTAATGTTTTGTATTGCTTCCACCAAAGTCTGTTTATACTCTTTTAACGTAAATAAAATAAAACAAATGGATGATAATGGTTTAAAATTCTGGTATCAGTCCTTGATTAATTCTGAAGTACAGGAGGCAATTTCATTAACAGCCAAATATAATGCAAAAAAAATAAATAAATAAATGGTTAAATATACACATATTTAGAGAATGTATCTCAAATGAGTTAAAGCTAAAATTAAATACCAAATCGAAAATAATCCCTAATGTGTTATCATTATTTTTTGAAATACAAGCCTTGGAAAATAGAAAGATATTTTCTTTATTGATGATTTATAAAACATTGCAAGCTGAGTACTTGAAACCAGATGAATCTTTCTGGGACTATTGAACAAAGGTAAATAAACATATTTTCTCAGAAGTCAACAAAACTTTAATATTTAAATCTATTAATAATACAACCTTTTCTCATTTCTGGAAAATTTTCACTTGGAAGTTTCTTCACAAATGTTTTATAACCCCACAAAAATTAACTTTAATGTATAGAAAATAAATTGTTAGGTGTTGGAGATGTGAAGAATCTTTAGTTGCAGATTGGAACCACATGCTTTTAGATTGTAAAATGTTAATGCCATTTTGGATTGATTTTAAAAATTTCATTAAAACATTATGGTCAGACAATTGTGAAATAACTGACTCATTATTATTTTTTACTGCACCAATACCAAAATCTATTCTAAAAGCTCAAGTGCAACTTCTCTGGTCTTTACTTGCAATCAAGAGAAAATTTATTACCTTGAACTGGAAGTGTAAGGAAATCCTCTCATTCTCTGAATTTATTTCCTTATCAAAGACTGTAACAGAGAGATACTTACAGAAAATGCTAGAACAACAAATGTTATGCACAAACTACTGTCTTGGTTAAAACTTAAAGATCTTTTAGAGAAATTTTAGAAATATATATGACATTATTTCTGTTACGGACCTTGTGTATACTTTTGTTATTATTGTTTTATTGTTGTGAACAATTTGTTATGAAATTATGTTTTGTTAATCTTATTTAAAACCAAATAAAATGTTTTTTTAAAAGAAAATGTTGACATGATGTGCATGTTCTGAGCAACAGCCTCAGAATTTAGAAAAATAAAACCAAATAAGAACCACTTAAAATATCTTTTTTCAAGGCAAAACCCCCTTTGCACCCACACACCCCCTACTAAGTATATATACTAACTCTGAGAATGCAGAATGTTTAGGAAAAGAAATATTACCAAACCCTGAGAATTATGCAGTCTTACACACCTGGTGACCATCTTCACAACTCACTGCTAATTATATATACTAACTCTGAAATTGCACAATATCAGGGAATGGGAATATTCCCAAATCCCAATAACTGTGTATTCTCACACATCTGTTGACCATCTGCTTAGCTGACCATATATATCTATCTATATATATATATATATATCTATCTATATATATATATATATATATATATATATATATATATATATAGGTTCTATCCTATTGGTTAAGTGTGTGTTTGATCGACAGATGTTTAGTTGACCATTCATGATCGACTAAACCACGGGGTCGAAAAGTTTCAAGAATTAATAAATTCTGGGGTCAGAAAATGTGCCCTTACCCCTTGCTTATGTGATCTTACAGTTAGTATATATAATTAGCAGGGTTATGAGGGGGGTGCAGGGATATTTGCCCCATTGCAAAAAATTCTGTTTTATTTGTTTGTTGGGTTACTTGTCTACATACATGGTTTCAACATAAAGACATCAATATTTAGCAGGATGACGATGTGAGTATCTGACATATACAAATGCACCTTATATGATCAATATATGTGCCCGTGTGTGTGTGTGTGTGTGTGTGTGTGTGTGTGTGTGTGTGTGTGTGTGTGTGTGTGTGTGTATATATATCTATATATATATATATATATATATATATATATATATATGTATGGGTCTACCTCTAAATTTCAAACTTTCACAAGTTCAAATTTCTTATGTTTGAGACCATAACATCAACTTGTGAAAGTTCAAAATTTAAATAAAAAAAAAAATGTAAGCTTTTTTTACATTTTTTCACCCCCCGACATCCCATGCTAATTAAATATACCAACTCTGAGATTGCACTACAGCAGGGAAAATGGTATATATACCATTCTGCACTGTACAACAATCTCCATTTGAATGGTTCGAACTTTCATAAGTTTGATTGTATGGTCTTGACCATAAGAAATTTGAACTTGTAAAAGTTTGAAATTTAGAAGTAGACTCATGTATATATATATATATATATATATATAGAGAGAGAGAGAGAGAGAGAGAGACATGCATACACACATTTTATACATACATACATATAGAAATCGATACATATATATATATATATATATATATATATATATATATCTATATATATATATATATATCTATATATATGTGTGTGTATATAATATATATATATATATATATATATATATATATATATATATATATATATATATATGTATATATCTAGGTCTACTTTGTTTCGTTGAATCTCATTTCACTGAATTTCTTTTCACTCCGGCCACATAACTGAAAACACAAAATGTTAAGTTGTCTATCTCGCCTTCTTCCTTGCTAGTTGGGATCGGAACCAATCCTCGGCTCCGACTCGGCCATCGTCTATAGCTCGGGAGCTGTTTACTGGCTCGAGGCTACCCCTTATCCCATGATGCCCAGGGCTAGCTACCCAGATCTCGTTTGCTGCTTCAACTGTGAGGTGTCATTTTTACTAGCTCAGGCTTGTATAAGTTTCTTATTGAACTTTTTATTGTAAGATTAGTGTTTTTGTGGGAGTTATTGTTTAAATTGTAGTCTCTATAACTTGTTGTGTTAGCCAAGTGTATTTGTAGTCCCTTCCCTTAGAACTCGTTTAAATTAAAGAGTTCTCCCCCTCCCCCACCCCTCTTATAAGTTAGCATTTAGTTTAAGGCTTTCCTTCTGTCTTACTTTTAGGTAGCCATTTAAGTTAGAGGCTTCCTAGTTTAAGAAAAAAAAATCTTTAGCTGTAGTATACTGTGTGTTTTTGCTTTTTTGTTGTTGGTGTTGTGGTAATTTGTTATCGCTGTTTGGCTGTTTGGCCAAAAATCAATGTAGTATCTCTTGAGGTATTTTGTTGGATATGTCTAAAGAACCCAAGGTATCTGGATTCAAGAAGTGTGACTCATGATGTTAGAAAATGTCTCAGACAGATGGGCACACTTCTTGCATCTATTGCTTAGGCGCAGTGCACCTGCAGGACTCTTGTTCTATATGCCATGCATTTAGTCCAAGAGTTCTGCAGGAGTGTAAGAATAAGCTTATTCTTAGGGGTCATTAAAAGCCCCAGGATTCACCGGCCATGGCTCAGCCTGTGAAATCCCTGAAACCAACCAAATTGTCGGCTCCAAGCTCGGAGCCATCATTGATTCAAACTTTACCTGCTACTTCAGTTCCGGCCAGAACTGAGGAGACTATCTCCCCGTTGGCTCCATCAGAATCTTCTGAACCATCACAGACCCACAAGAGACTGAGGTCCCCTTCTCTGGAATCCATACATTCGGCTCCTTGGTCTCCCCTGCTGCAGAGTGAGTGCAGTCACAGATCTTCCCACTCCTCTCGGTCCTCTAGGCTCTCGGATCATGATGTGGAGAGAGTGGTCAGTAGGTTGCGGAAGTCACAGGCACTTGCCAAGATGTTGTTCAGCCCTCCTCAACAGGTGTCAGCTCCGTCCACTTCTATTGATATTTCTCCTCCGACTCCATTGAGTTCAGAGCTGGAGTTCGTTGGGGTTCAAGCCGTGGAACCGTCGGCTCCGATAACTATTTCTCCTTCGGTTTCGTCATCGGCTCTGATTCCATCGATGGTGTCGAGGGATCTGGGCACCGAGGTTCCCTTGTCGGCTCCAAGGGGGCGAGTGGCATTGGACCCTTGTCCGACCCCGTTCTCCCTCTCGGAGCTTCAGCGCAGGTGAGCTCGGCTTCTACATCGGCCTCGGAGCCGTCTCCCTCGGTGCAGAGAAGGATTCCGATTTCCTTGGAGCTGAAGCCTTCTCTGCATTGTGGCAGGAGTGCCTTCGATGTCATGAGGAATGTGCTGAGCTCTGAGTCAGTTCCACGATCAACCCCACCGGCTCCGTCCCCTGTAGTGCCTGCATCAACCTCTGCTCCTCCTCCAGACCCCAAGCGTGGGGAACCGGCACTCCAGGGCACCCCTTTAGGTGTTTCCTCTTCTTTCGGGGCCTCCCCTGATCATTTGGAGGAGCCCCCTCGGAAGAAGAAGTGCAAGAGGAAGCACATTGACTCCACTGAGTCTGTCACTTCTGATACAGACTTAGATGAATCGGAAGGATCCCCGAGATACCCCTCTGAAGATGTTTCCTTCTTGGATATCCTAGAAATGCTTAAGCAGAGGGGGAACTGGCCCTACCAAGGATGAGTTTGTATTCCTGGATGCGTTCGGTTCCCGACCTTCCACCTCCTGGGTTTCTCCGCCTTTCGTTCCAGTAATGTCAGTGGTGGCTCGAAAGGCTTGGTCAGCTCCAGATACAGTGGAACCAACCCCAAGGAGATCCGGCAAGTTTATCACTGCACCCCTTGATAAGCAGTTCCTTACCAAAGGTGTTCCAGTGGATGCCATGCTGGTAGCAGCAGCCACTAAAAAGAGCGGAAACTTCTTCATCTGTCCATCCTCCTAACAAGGAGTCTAGGACTATGGATAGATACGGGAAGTGAATGTTTGCTTCAGTGACCTTTTCTATGAGGTCACTGAATTACTTATGCCATTTTACCCGGCTTCAGAGGGATTTCCTTAAAGAGCCCGGAGATACCCTTCAAGATCCATCAGCTGAAGGGGCTCAAGCTAAAGTGGCTTCTCAGCTGGTGACCCTTAATTCTGTAGTCAACTCCTCCATGAGGCTCATTTATTATGCAGCCAATGGTGTGATGAGAGCCACAGGTACAGGCGTGGCTCTTAGGCGACACGCATGGATGTGGCTGTGTAATTTTGTGGAACCCTTTAGAGCGTCATTCACCAACACCCTTTTTGATGGTTCCTTTCTCTTTGGAACACCGGTGAAAGACACTTTGACTGGGTGTGAGCAAGAAGGCAAGACTCTCTCTGCCATGGGAGTCTGTTTTTCCACTCCTTCCAGACCATATCCCAAGGGTCAGAAAAGTGGTAAAATGTGGTTTTGAAAATCCCAGGGAGCCTCGCCTGACACACATAGTGATTTTTCCTCCAGGGGCAGAGGAGGAAACAACAACAGATGCTGCCCTCATGGCAGAGGGGGTCCACAGAACCAGGGCAGCAGAGAATCCTTCTCTGAGAAGCCCTTCCAGCATCCCTGAAGGATTGCCCGGCTGCCCGCCTCTGGAGGCAGTTGGGGGAATACTTTCACTGTACCCAAAAGCCAGGAAAAATTTAACGCAAGACAAATAGGTACACTCAATCATATCTGGAGGTTACAAAATTCCCTTTTCTCAACCCCCCCTTACCATCAAGCAAATCCCTTTCAGATGTTCCACCCAATCTGAGGGACCAAACAGTCATAGAAGTTTCAAAACTGCTAAAAAAAAAGAGTCATCCAGGAAGTCCCAGCAGACCAACATGGATCCGGAACTTACTCAAGGTTTTTTTTGGTACCAAAAAATACAGGGGACTGGAGATCGATTCTGGATCTCAGCAGACTAAACAAGTCTGTTCAAAGAACAAAGTTTCAGATGGTCATGCTTCAGTCCATTCTACCCTTTCTGGGTCAGGACAATTGGATGTGCTCCATAGATCTTCAGGATGCGTACTATCACATCAAAATGGACAGGAGCTCCAGGAGATTCCTTCGCTTCTGGCTGGAGCCAGTCATTATCAGTTCAGACCTCTGCCCTTTGGTCTCACCACAGCCCCCAGGGTGTTCACCAAATGTATGGCAGTGGTCACGGCTCACCTGATACATCAAGGATTCCAGGTGTTTCCATATCTAGACAACCTGCTCCTCACTGCTACTACCAAGCATCAACTTCTGCAAGCCAGGGACTACACAATCACAATCTGCGCCCAGCTAGGCATCACAATAAACTTCTAAAAATCTGCCTTGTTGCCCTGTCAATCTATTACCTATATGGAACATCTGAAAGGGATTTGCTTGATGGTAAGGGGGGGTTGAGAAAAGGGAATTTTGTAACCTCCAGATATGATTGGTCTGCTTAGTAGACATATAGGAGCAGACTTAGACACAAGGAACTTGTCCGCAAGGCTTCCACCAGACAGGGTATCTTTAATTTGCCAGCAAGTACAAGTTCTAATGCAGAGCAAAAGGATCCAAGTCAGGTTCGTCCTTCAAACTCTGGGTTCCATGGCAGCAGCAATTCTTCTAATCCCTCTGGCCTGCTTTCACATGAGAATCCTTCAGTGGCTTCTGTTCACACAGCGGTCTTTCCAGCAGCTGCCCATGTCTCACATGATCATGATTACAGAAGCATGCAAAAGGCACCTTTCCTGGTGGATGGTCTCCCCTCTAGTGTCTCAGGGCAGACCTTTCATTTAGCCCCCTCCAGTTGCCACAGTGACCACAGATGCCTCCCTGATAAGGTGGGGGGGGCATTATCAGGGCAGGACAGTCCAAGGCACTTGACAGCCTCACGAGTACCATCTGCATATAAACGTCTTAGAAATGAGAGTCGTGCTCTTAGTGTTGCAAGCGCTTCAGGACTCTCTCCCTTCTGGAACCATTGCAATTCAAATGGACAACATGTCAGTGGTGTGGTACATCAACAAGCAGGGCGGAACCAGGTCCTACCCCCTATGTTGAGAAGCACTTATACTCTGGCAGTGGGCGATTTCCTCCCAACGATTTCTGATTGCAACACACATCCCTGGGATGTCCAACATCATAGCGGATAGGCTCAGCCAAGCTATTCTCATGCCTCACGAGTGGTCTCTGAATCAGGTAGTTGTGGATCTGATTTTCTGCAAATGGGGACAGCCTTGCTCCGACCTTTTTGCCACCCCTTTCAACAGCAAATGCAGCAACTACTTCTCCCTTCTTCCACTTCCTTGTCACTCTCCCAGAGACTCTGTAGTCCATGATTGGCCTCAGGGACTTCTTTATGCATTCCCTCCATTTCCTCTGATACCGAAACTCATACAGAAAGCGATGTCGTTGGGTTGTAGAATGATCCTCATTGCCCCCTACTGGCCTCGACAGATATGGTTCCCGTTCCTGCCCCATTACCTTCTCGAGCAGCCTTGTACTCTGGATTCGATTCCAGACCTACTGATTCATTAATCAGGCGGGGTGCACCAATCCCTTCAAACACTCCAGCTCACAGCTTGGTTGCTACACTTCCAACCTTAGCCAGGCTTCCCAGCATTTCCCCGGCCATACGTGAATTTATTGTCTCCTCTCACAAGTCCACCACTAGAAGGATTTATGCTAGCAAATGGAAACATTTTTCTTGTTGGGCAGAGGCTAGGAACATAGATCCCTTTTCAGCCCCAGTCCACGAAATCCTGGAGTTCCTAGCAGAACTTTTTTCATTCTGGGTCCACTTCTGCTACAGTCAGGGTTCAATTAGCGGCCATTTCAAACTTTCATGTTGGGTTGTCTAATGCAAATATCATGTCTCATAAGCTATGTAAAGCTTTTCTAAGAGGGACTACTCTCCTTAGACCTCCAGTGAGAGATACCCCTCCTCCTTGGGACCTAAATTTGGTACTAACCTCTTTAGTTATGCCCCCTTTTGAACCTGCAGCTTCCTGCTACATTAAGTTTCTGTCTTGGAAAACTCTCCTTCTGGTAGCTATTACTTCAGCCAAATGCATCTCTGAACTTCAGGCACTATGTGTCCGTCCTCCATACTTAGTTTTTCATAAGGACAGGGTTGCTCTGAGGACTAATCCCACTTTCCTTCCAAAAGTCTGCTCAGATAATAATTTAAACCAATCTATAGACCTACCTGTGTTTTTTCCAAACCACACCAACAAGGCAGAATACAAATTACATCAATTGGATGTTCATAGACAACTGCATTTTTACCTGCATAGGACAAAGGATATAAGGAAGTCAGACCGACAATTTCTTTCCTATGCTTTGGGCAAACAAGGTCTCCCAGTTTCCAAAGTGACCTTATCCAGGTGGTTGTCTCACATTATTACCTTCATCTATCAACTGAGAAACAAAGAGTTATCTTTCAAACCAAAAGGTCATTCTACAAGGGCTTTGGCCAACTCTGTAGCCTTCCAGTCTAGGTTGCCCATGGACTCTATCTGTGCAGCTGCTACATGGGCAAACCCTCATACCTTTACTTCTCATTACAAGCTAGATATGGTCTCCAGGAACAGAGCTAACTTGGTTCCACTGTTCTGAAAAGTCTGTTCCAATGAGCCGCCCAGGATTATAGGTGTTAGGGACGCTGTCCCAAACAGCAAGAATGAAGACGAGATAGACAACTTAACATAAAGAAGTTATGTACCTACCATAACGTTCCCTGTTAGTTGTCTTCATCTCGCCTTCTTTCTTGCGTCCCACCCTCCATCCCCCTGTCCTATTGGACCGAGAGAAGTTCAAGTTTCACTGACTGAGTGTTCTCTGGTTGTTTACTCTACTGACTTAGAGAATATGACAGGTGTGCTCAACATTTTGTTTGGAGAGGTTCTTTCTCATAGGTTCATAGGTTCATACTAGGCTATCTGCCCAAGGGCATTTATAAGCCTAGCCCATAGTTATGTGGCTTTCACCACCCCTTTAGTTTGAATAAAACTATGCCTATTATTTTGCTGTGCCTCTGTCAAGCAGTGACACTGAAGTAATCCCTGGGGTATATCTGCGATCTCCCATCCATTGGTCAAGATTCCTCTTGAACAAGGCCAATGAGGTGCTCTGCCTCACATGTACCGGGATTTTGTTCCACAGCATAGGGAGTCTCTGGGTGATGATTTTGTCCCTCCAGCACGTTCTATTAATAACCGTGTCAAGGTTTAAGTCTCCCGCCCTTGTGGTTCCGAGGGATCTAGATTTTTTGAGGTGAAGCATATTCATCAAATCTAGGTTTGACATGGCCTTATATGTCAGGCACAGGTCACCTCTGAGCAAGCGGTATGAGACTGAATAGAGCTGGAGTTCTTTCAGTCGGGCAGCATAAAACATATTTTGTGACCCTTTATCCTTTTGGTGAGGAACTTTTGGGGCCTTTCCAGCTGCTGCAGGTGTCGGGTCAGATACATTCCGAATGGGGCATTGTACTCAATCATAGGTCTAATGAGTGATGAGTACAGGGGGACGATGACCTCCCTTGATCTAGATGTGAATCCCTTCATGATCAGGTGGGCAATGTAGAAGGTTTTCCTAACTACTTTAGCAACATGAGTGTCAAACAAAAGGCTACTGTCAACCTGGGTCCCCAGATCCCTGATGACTTCTTCTGTGCTCAACGGATTGCCACCTATATGGTAGCTAGGGGTAACCTTGTTTTTCCCGAAGGGTATGACTATGCATTTCTTGGCGTTTAACTTTAGGCCATGGCTCTGGCACCAGTTATCCGTTTCTGTGAGGCCCTTCTGAAGGATAACTGTGTCAGATGTGTTTTCGACTATGGCGCCCAGTTTGCAGTCATCTGCAAACTTTGTCAGCCATAACCCTCCTGTGTTTGCTTGTACTTCAGAAAAGTAGATGCCAAACAAGAGTGGACCCAGGACTGAGCCCTGTGGGACACCACTTGTGACAGGCTTTGAGTCTGACATGGCTCCAGCAACTCTGACCCTGTGGGTTCTGTCACTTAGCCAGTTTGCAACCCATCTTGTGATGTATGGGTTTACATTCAAGCTGATGAGTTTTCGATGATACCTGAGTGGGGTATTGTGTCGAAGGCCTTTGCCAGGTCGAGGTAGGCTGTATGGACTGCCTTTCCCTCATCAATGGCCTTGGTGACTGTCTCGAAAAAGTCAACCAAGTTTAAAAGGCATGATCTGCCTTTGACAAAGCCAAACTGGGTTGGATCCAAAGTCTGCAAGTTCCCTATGTCTTTATTTATGAGTTCCATTATGATCCTCTCCATGGCTTTGCAGATAAGGCTTGTCAAGCTAATGGGATGGTAATTACCAGGGTCAGTGGAGGCACCGCCCTTGTGAAGTGGGACCACAGTCGCCATGCGCCACTCCTTGGGTACGTATCCTGAGGTGAGGCTAAGATTAAACAGCTGTTCTAACTGCGGGTTTAATTCCTCATTGAGTTCGTGGAGCACACAGCCGGGGACACCATCCGGTCCCATGGATGCTGTGTTTTTTGCCTTGGAGAGGGCAGTTCTCACCTGGGCGTTGGAGATGTTTGGGGGGCTACAATCCTCTGGTATAGATATCTCTCCTTTTGGGGGGGAGTTTGCACTGAACCTGTCAGCCAGTATGTTGGCAATGTGTGTAGGTTCAGTAATCTTCACATCATTTTGAACTAATTCTGAGCATATCTGGGAGCTTCCTCCTAGGTTTCTAACATAGCTAAAGAAGGCCTTATGATTGTCTTTTGAGTCCTTGGCGATTTTTCTCTCAAAATTTGCCTTGGATGATTTTATGAGAGCTCTTAGTTTTTTACTTATAATGATCAAAGGTGTCTTACCTTTCAAGGATTTTGCTCTATCTTGTAGTAGCTTCCTCCTTTTGTTGTAGAGCTTGTTTATGGCTGGGGTCCACCAGACTGGACGCTTGCCTTTGGTACAAAGAGTCTTAGTTTTGTTTGGGATTGCCTGATCCATGCAGTCCTGTAGGTGCTGGTAGAAGGCATTTGTAAGTGATTCAGCGGTTTGAGTAATGTTTACCACTGGCTCCGGGGCCTTAAAGGAGACCACGCTAGTTTTTAGAAGTGTAAAGTCGGCTTTTGAGAAGTTTTTCACTGTGGTCTTTTTTATTTCAGGTTGGGGCGGGATGAGGACCTCCAGCGAGATTAGTTTATGATCTGATCTCACCAGTGAGGGGTATACTTCCGGTGTTGAACATTGTGATCCCATGTTCGTGATGATGAGATCAAGTATGTTTTCTCCTCTTGTGGGGATGGTGACTAGTTGTTCCATGGCATTTGAGTTTATGAACTCCAGGAACCTTTGGGCTAGAGTGTTTGGGCTTGAGTAGTGTTCCCAGTCTATATTAGGGTAGTTGAAATCACCTAGTATGATGGTGTTTGGAGATAAATTTATCCCCTCCAATGTTTTCAGGAAGACCATGTGAAGTTCCTGAGTTTGAGAGGGTGGCCTGTAACATGCTACAAATTGCAGAGCAGTCTTGCCTATGGTTAATTGCACCTGGATGGTCTCCGATGCATCGATGCGTTGCCACCAACCTTGAGGTGTGGGTGTCCTTTATGAATATGGACACCCCCCTCCTTTCTTGGTGTTGTCCGGATTTTGGGGCCGGAATGCATGATATGAGGTGAAACCTGATAGTGCTGGGGTGCTCTCAGGAGCCTTGAACCAGGTTTCTGTCACAGCACAGACATCGATGTTCTCCATACTGAGAAGGCCTCGAGTGCGTGCATCTTGAGATTGAGACTTCTGGCATTGAGCAGCATTACCCTTAGTTTTTCCTTTTTGTGTTCTAGGGTGGTAGGTTTAGAGTTTGAGCCTTGCCTAAAAAAGGCACTATGGGGGTGGCAAGAGCCTTTGCCAATATCCGGAAGCCTAGGGGTGACAGGTGCAAGCCGTCCCTTGCGAAGCAGCGTGGCTTGTCCAGCATGTCATCCCAGGCAGACAGACATTGGATTCCCTTTGAATGACACCAGAATTTAAGCCAATTATTAAAGCTGATCATCTTATTACTGTATTGTGGCATCATTCTAGGTGAAGGTAGGATACTGCTCAAGGTCAGGGTCATACCTGCCTGGGCTACATAATCAGAGAGCTCCTCATTTCTCTAGCTATGGCTAGGGTTAGCTATTTCAAAGGAGATCTGTGTAGCTAGCGCTGGGCATCATGGGATAAGGGGTAGCCTCCAGCCAGTAAACAGCTCTCTAGCTATAGAAGATGGCTGAGTTGGAGCCAAGGATCTGCTCCGATCCCAACCAGCAAGAAAGAAGGCGAGATGAAGACAACTAACATGGAACGTTATGGTAGGTACATAACTTCTTTATCTGAAGTAGTTAACTTCATTTGGTCTACAACCTGTGGGTATCGGATCTGAGCCGGCAGCTTTCCAAGCTTACAGATCTGAGCTCCAAGCTCCTCCCCCTTACCCATAATACCCTGCTACCTCCTTGTAACCCTCAGATCTCGTTTGCCGCGGCTAAGATAGCTTCTCAGAATGAGCTCCGAGTGGTTTTTGAGTAGTTTAATATTAGATTTCTAATATCTTTACTCTTTTCACTATATTTCCCTTGTGTGTGTGTGTGTGTGTGTGTGTGTGCACCCCAGCTAGTTTATCTTAGTGGTTCCTGTTTCTTTAGCTTTAGTTTATTTAATTGTCTAGTCAGCTAGTTCCCCTCCCCCACCAGAGTGTGTGAAGGCGTGTGCTGCTTCCTTTTTTCCTTTACAATGGCCGAAGGCTCTAAGGCCATTTTTTCTAAATGCACCGAGTGTGGTCATAAGCTGTCCCCAGCGAATGGCCACACTTGGTGTGTGTTATGCCTGGGTGTGGAACACCTTTCCACAGGCTGCACTATTTGTGCAGCCTTTAATCCCAGGGTATTAAAAGACAGAAAGGCCAAGCTTATTTTTGGGGGCCTTCTGCCACCAGAATCTTTTTCAGCTTCTGCTGTGGTGCTAGCCATTACCATGGCTGTCCCACCTGCCACTCCCGATCCCCTGGCTGGGACTCACCCTTCCTCTTTCGCCCAGGAGAAAAGGGAGGGCAGAAAAAAGGATAAGAGAGACAGGGAGAGAGAAAAAGAAAAACACCGGAGCCATAAAAGGCGGTCAGAGTTGACTCCCTCTGCTCCGCCACCTAAAGTTGCTGCTTCTCCCTTGAAGGTCTCCGACTCTACCCCTTCTCGGCTCCGCTCACCTTGTTTCTCCCCGGAGCCAGAGGAGGAGACTCGGTCACCTTCTAGGTCATTAAGGCGACCTTCCCGGCCACCTTTGGTGGCCTCTAGTAGGTCTACTAGGAGTTTGTCGGACGCAGATATGGATCGGATGATGCGTCGATTTTTGCAGGCTCAAATGCAGATGGGAGTGCTCATGCCTCCCCCCCTCTGGGGGGGAGCTCGACACCTTTTTTTGTCCCTATTGCTCCTTCTCCAAACCACTTTCAAGTCTCGGAGCTGTCGATTCTGGCTAGCTTCAGAGCCGGGGTGGGACCGGCGCTGACAGCGTTTCCTTCTTCGGTGCCGCCCATGCCCTCGGGTCTATTGGATCCAGGATTCTTGTTGGATCTGAGGTCTCAGAGCCATCAGATCTGGAGGGGCTAGTGGAACTTTGGCTCCGTCCAGGTCGGGTCACACTACCCTTTCGGATCTGATCGGGTCACCTTCGGCACCGATCCGTACGTCGGAGCTGAGGGAACTGCTCTCGGATCCAAGAGAGAGCAGTTCACCGTCGGCATTCGACGTAGTGGAGGGGGTCCTCTCGAGGGACTCAAAACCCCTGGTTCTTGCTCCAGACCAGCCTATCGCTCCCACGCAGTTGAGCCTATCCTCCATCATCCGACCCCAGGGACAGCCTGCGCTTACGTCCCAGATGGTTCCCTTGGAGGAACAGGACATCACTGGTGAGGCCTTTTCGGGCAGCCCCCCCCCCCCCCCGAGGAGGTGCCTCACAAGCGGAAGTGCAAAAGGAGGCACTTGGACTCACCTGAGTCCCTCACGGAAGACACGGACCTGGAGGAAGGGGAAGGCTCCCCAAGATCACCCCCGAAGACGTCTCCTTTGGAGACATCATGGAAATGTTACGCATTAGGGGAGGGTGGTCCACCCAAAAGCCTTCCTCGGACGAGTCCGTGTTTCTGGAGGCGTTTGACGCAGGCCCATCTACCTCTTGGGTGTCCCCTCCCCGCCGACCCCCTGGTAGATCTTATTACTACCAGGGCATGGAAGGAGCCAGACACTGTGGAGCCGATCCCCAAACGTCCCGACAAAATACTGAGCCCCCCCCTCAGACAAGGCTTGTTGGAGTAAGGGTGCCCCTGTGGATGCTATGGTGGTGGCGGCGGCCACCAAGAAGGAACAAGCACAGGAGAGTTCCTCGGTGCATCCCCCAGATAAGGATTCTCAGATGATGGACCGTTTGGGAAAGCGGATGATCTCTTCAGCGACCTTCTCTGGAAAGTCTCTGAATTACATGGCACATGTTATTCGACTCCAGCGGGATCTGATTAAGGAGTACGCTGGATCACCCCCAGAGTCCATGTCGGCCGAGGACAAGCATACATTCTCGTCCCAAATGGCCACTCTCAAGTTGATCACAAACACATCCATGCGGCTCCTCTCCCATGCCACGGAGGGAGCGGCTAGGGCTAGCGGAACGGGCATTGTCTTACGAAGATAGGCCTGGCTCTGTCTTTGTGACTTTGCGGAACCCTTTAAGGCGTCCTTCGCAAACGCCCCTTATGACAGTTCAACACTCTTTGGCAAGACCATCCGCGACATGCTTCTCCAGAGTGAGAAAGACAGGAAGACGTTGTCTGCCATCAGGATCTGCTTCTTGGCTCCCCAGAGGTCCTATTCCAGGAACTAAAAAGGACAGAAGAAGATGTGGTTCCGGAAGACTCAACAACCCCGTTTTGCTCCGGAAACCTCATCCTTCAGAGGCAGAGGAGGACAAGGTGGATGCCGGCCCAGAGGCAGAGGGGGCCCAAAGAACTTTGGGTCAAGAGAACCTTTCTCGGACCAACCTGCGCAGCAACTCTGAGGGGTTGCCCAACTGCTCTTCTCTGGAGGCAGTCGGGGGGCGCTTCTCGGAACACCTAGCCAAATGGGAGTCCATCAACACAGATCGCTGGGTGCTCCGAATTGTTTCCAGAGGATATTCAATCCCCTTCTTAACCTCCCCTCCTCGATCACGAGGAATCCCCAATGTCCCACCCAGTCAGAGTGGATGCAGCAGCTATAGAAATTCAAGAGCTGCTAAGAAAAAGAGCAATCCAGCCCATCCCCCCAGAGCAGTCTGGATTAGGGTTTTACTCCAGGTTCTTTTTGGTGCCAAAAAAGACAGGGGACCTAAGACCCATACTAGACCTATCAATGCTAAACCTGTCAGTACTGAAAGAGAAATTCCGGATGGTCACTATTCAATCTATTCTCCCACTGTTACAGGAGAATGACTGGATGTGCTCAATAGACCTCCAACACGCGTACTACCACATTCTTATGGACAGATGATCCGGGAGGTTTCTCCACTTTTGGCTAGGAATCAGTCATTACCAGTTCAGGGTCCTACCCTTTGGTCTCACCACAGCCCCCAGGGTGTTTACTAAGGTCACGGCAGTAGTAGTGGCCCACCTGAGACTTCAGGGCATACATGTCTTTCCGTACCTCGACGACTGGCTCCTTACCACCCCCACCAGGCATCAACTTTGCTTAAACAGAGATTACCTGTTACAACTAGCTCACCAACTAGGGATCTCGATCAACCTCAGGAAATAATCCCTGCAACCCACTCAAATTTTGGATTTCATAGGGGCCAGGATAGACACGACACAATCCAGAATTTTCTTGACAACTGACAGGCTACGCAATCTTTACCTCCAAATCTTGGACCTCTTACCGTCTCCCGCACCACATGCCGTATTGGTCCTGAGGGCCCTGGGATCCTAGCGGCTGCCATCACTCTATCTCCGTTTGCCCGTCTGAAGATGAGAATCCTTCAATGGACTCTTCAAGTGCAATGGTCTATTCTTTTTCAACCCCTATCTACCCCTATTCCTCTCAGCAGGGTGTGCAAGGAGTCGCTTCTCTGGTGGCTTCATTCCAAAGACCTTCGGGAAGGATGTCCTTTCGTCCTACCTCCCCCACAAGTCACGGTGACCACGGACGCATCTCTCCTCAGGTGGGGTGGGCATTGCAGGGGCAGATCTGTCCAAGGCACGTGGACTCCCACAGAGACCTCACTGCATATCAGTGTACTGGAGATGAGGGCGGTGCTTTTGGTGTTGCAGGCTCTCCATCACCTTCTTCCTCCGGGTATGATTGCAATTTAATTGGACAGCATGTCTGTAGTCTGGTACATAAACAAACAGGGGGGAACCAGATCCTATCCTCTTTGCAGGGAGGCCATGAGAGTGTGGGAATGGGCGATCTCCACCAACCGCTTTCTCATAGCAACGCACATTCCGGATCGGTCAAACATCTTGGCAGACAGGTTGAGTCGAACGATTCTCTCACCTTACGAGTGGTCTCTGAACCCAACAGTTGCGAACCAGATATTCCTCACCTGGGGTCAACCTTGCTGCAATCTCTTCACTTCACCTTCGAACACAAACTGCAGTGAGTTCTTCGCTCTGATTCCTCCACCAGGGGAAACCCCCAGAGACGCTCTAGTTCATGATTGGTGATCTACAAGAGTAAATGGAAGCGATTTTCCCTCTGGGCAGAGATGATGAATCTAGATCCTTTCACGGCCCCCATCCCAGCAGTTCTTGACTTTCTTTCACATACTTTTCAGCAGGGAGCTAGTGCATCCACTATTAAAGTCCAGCTGGCAGCTATCTCCCACTATCACATAGGTAACAATTCAGGACCTCTGGCTTCGTCCAAGATCTGTAAATCATTCGTGAAAGGAGCCTTCTTGTTACGACCCCCTATTAGAGATACAGTACCTCCATGGGATTTACCATAGTTCTTCAAGCTTTAACTGGGCCCCCATTTGAACCGGCGGCCACAGCGGAATTAAAGTATGTATCTTGGAAGACAATCTTCTTGATTGCCATTACTTCTGCCAGGAGAATTTCTGAACTTCACGGTCTGTGCTGTAAACCTCCATACATCATTTTTCATAAGGACAGGGTCTCCCTCGGGACCAATTCTCCTTCCTGCCCAAAGTATCCTCAGAGGCCAATATCAATCAGTCTATCAATTTACCGGTCTTCTATCCAAATTTTCAGAATAAAGGAGAGTACAGACTCCATTGTTTAGATGTTCACAGACAACTACGTTTCTACCTGAACAGAACAGCAGATATCAGAAAATCTTATCAACTTTTCATGTCCTTTGCAAAATCACATTTTGGAAAGCCAGTCACTAAAGTTACATTAGCTAGGTGGATCTCCCAATGTATTCTCCTTGCCTACAAAATTCTGGTCGTCCTGAGCCCCTAAAAGTGCGAGCCCACTCTACACGATCTATGGCTACCTCTGCTGCATTTTGGTCAAGGGTCTCTTTAGATGACATTTGTGCAGCAGCAACTTGGGCTTCTTCACATACCTTCATTTCACACTATAAATTGGATCTCATATCCAGAGGACGTGCTTCTTTTGGCTCTGCAGTGCTCCGGAATATCCTTCCATAAGGGCCTCCCAAGTTATGGGTAGCTGGGGACTCTGTCCCACAGGTTGTAGACCAAATGAAGTTAACTACTTCAGATAAAGAAGTTATGTACTCACCATAATGTTCCATCTGAGTAGGTAACTTCATTTGTCTGCAACCGACCCTCCCTCCTTCCCCCGGACCTATGGTTTGCTAGTTACGAGCCTGTGTATATCTTGTTCAGTCATCACCCTTGCAAAGTGATAAGGCTTACTAGGTTATAGAAACTGTCTATTGCCGTCTCTGGCAAACTCGATCTGAGGGTTACAAGGAGGTAGCAGGGTATTATGGGTAAAGGGGAGGAGCTTGGAGCTCAGATCTGTAAGCTTGGGAAGCTACCGGCTCAGATCCGATACCCACAGGTTGCAGACAAATGAAGTTACCTACTCAGATGCAACATTATGGTGAGTACATAACTTCTTTTTACTGAACACCCATTTCACTGAATCTCATTTTACTGAACTGAACTTAGTATATATGGCACTGTGTAGAGTACTGTAAGACAAGTAAAAGGTATATGAAACCAGCCTGATAAATACCATCCACAGGTGCAAAACAAGACTTGTAACACTAAAAACGTAACTGAATAATTCAAGTTCCAAGTACAAGATATGATAAAATCCAAGGAAAGAAACTGTAATAAAGTCCAATGAATAAAATGGTTATTAAACCATTTTATTAAACCATTTTATTCATTGGACTTTATTACAGTTTCTTTCCTTGGATTTTATCATATCTTGTACTTGTAACTTGAATTATTCAGTTACGTTTTTAGTGTTACAAGCCGTGTTTTGCACCTGTGGATGGTATTTATCAGGCTGGTTTCATTTATTTTATTTTGTTCCACGGGAGCATTGACCTTTTGGTGGTATTTCTTGCTATTACAAGTAAAAGGTATATGCCCTTTTCCCCACTGTAGTGCAATCCTGGAGTTAGCATATATAGTTAGGGGGGTATGAAAGGTACAGCCTCCCACATTGGGGGCGTGGGGGTATGTAGCCCCCCCCACCTTGTTTATTTTGTATTGTATTTTACCAAAAACTTCAAAACAATACATTTTAAACACTAAAACACTAGACATGCATACTTGCAAAACCAATGACTAACTCCCTCCAGAAGACAATATGTATTCAAACTAAGTAGGGGGCTGGTCCTCCCACATCCCCCAGTGTGGAGAGCTGTGCCCCCCACACCCCCCTAACTATATAGACTAACTCCAGGATTGCACTACAGTGGGGAAAAGGGCATATACATTTTACTTGCATTACAGTACTCTACACAGTGCCATATATACTAACTGCAGTTTAGTGAAATTAGATTCAGTGAAATGAGTTTTCAGTAATTTGAGTGTTCAGCGAAGTGGTCGGGGTGAAATGAAATTCAGTGAAATGAGATTCAACGAAACAAAGTAGACCTATATATGTATATATGTATATATATAAATATATATATATATATATATATATATATATATATATATATATATATATATATATATATATATACATACACACACACACACACACACACACACACACACACACACACACACACACACACACACAAACACACACGTTGGGAATAGACCTTCTAATCCAGTACACTTTATTTATGGTGACGCATACATGTGAAACAAAACTAAGCTTACCTGAGTAGCAGGAAAAATCTCAAAAAAATTATTGCAGTTATGGATTCACATCTACCCAAAACTTCACTCTTGGCCAGGTAACCCAGTCTTGATTGAGAGGTAAAATTATGTGACATGCTTCTCTAAGCTCTTTCTTTTAACTACATTTCTGCAGCTAACCAGAATCAATCTTTACTCTTGCATGCTCTCTGTCATCGCATGTTTTACTACATTCTTTAGTTTTAGATTAAACAAAGTTGGTCAGGGTTAAATGATATAGTCATGGAGTAGATTTTTCACAATAAAGCACCATTTTTATTACAAAAGCATCATTTTCTTTACACAGCAGCAGTTTCATATCCTTTTAGCAGCTTCACAACATTTAATGTGTTACAGTGAAACGTATAGCATAGGAAATCTGTTTCTGTCTTAATTAGGAGGAGTTCCAGGACACAGGTAATCCATCAACACTGGTGTTTTTATGGCCTGGCTTATTATTGGCCAAAAATGTGTATGATTGCAGGGAAAAAAGACCACCTGTCTAAATTGCTGCTAACAATCTTATGTTTTTGAAGCCATTACTGCATGCGTGGTTACTGACTCATAGTAAACTACTACTTGAAATGTTACACTTTGTCATAGAATAGTTGGAAGTTTGTACGTCTGAAATCATTGAATACTGTTAGATTTGCATCTGCTGGTTTAGGTGTTTTGAAAAAGAAAGTTACCAGTTTGTGCTAAAACTTGCCTGGGGAAGGGTATACTAATGGTAAAGAGAATATAAATGCTGTTTTTAAGGACCAGGTCAATAACATTTTGTCGTCTTTGGCTATTTGACCTAGAGAATTCCTTTTTATGAACATGACTAAAACAATGAGCAAAGAGGTCACAGAGGAAAACCAACTGGTTAAAAAAAACACAAAAAGAAAAATATAGCTAAGCTAGACTTTACACTGTGTGATACCTTAAACCTCTTTTATCAGAGACAACATGGGATATATGCAAATTACCCTTCAGGTGTTTCAGCTAAATGGCAATTCTGAATGTCCAAGACTTTTTCTTTTACTTTTACTTTTAAGTCTATTTATGGACAATTTCAGGCCAATAAAGCCAAAGTCCTCAAGCTTTGGACATGCATGCTTCTGCTTTCTTATGGCATCATCAGTACAGCATAAGAGAAATGTTTGACTTTTGTAAACATAGAGTTTTTGTTCCATAAACATTAGGGTGTCTACAAAATATCCCAACATGAACATGAGGAATTTTTAGGGACACACCACATTTGTGGTATAGGACTCCAAATTTAAGGATGATGGTATTTTTATGCATTTGAAGTTCCGCCAGTGTATTTTAGGTAAGGATATGGTTTAGAGAGGGTAACAAGGAGTGTCATGTTAACATGCTAAGATCATATAGTTAGTTTTATTTAGAGTGAGTTGAATTGCAATAAATTTGGTTTGTGGGTCTTTTCTTATCTGCTTTGAGGTAGTATAGTCTTTAACAAATATGGATACACACACACACACACACACATTTTATAAATTCAGTAGGACACACGAGGTATATATATTACAGCTATTATCATACCACTAGTTCATTCCAGTTATTGTACAAATAAAGAGTAGACACCACATGCCTAGGTGTCTCTAGTCATTCTAAAAAAGGGATAAGGACCATATGCCTAGTTGATTCCAATCATTCTACAAAAAGGGTATGAACCAAATGGCTAGGAGTCCCCAGTCATTCTACAAATAAAGGGTACACAACACATGCCTAGGTGAGTCCAGTCGTACAAATAAAAGGTATGCATCACATGCTTAGGTGTAGCCAGTAGTTCTACAAATAAAAAGTACACAACACATGCCTAGGTGTATCCAGTCATTTTACAAATAAAGGTATGCACCCAATGCCTAGATGTATCCAATCATTCTACAAATAAGGGGTACACACATGGCTAGGCATACCCAGTTATTCAACAAATAAAGGGTATTCATCATGTTCCTAGGTGTGTCCAGTTATTCTACAAGTAAAGTATGTGCAAAACATGCCTAGGTGTCTAGTCATTGTACAAATAAAAGGTGCACATGACATACATAGGTGTCTCCTGCCATTCTCAAAATTAAAAGTATGCACCATATGCCTAGGTGTCTTCAGTCATTCTACAAATAATGGGTATGCAGCACATCCACAGGTGTCTGCTGTCATTCTAAATAAGGGATGTTCATCACATCCCTAGGTGTCTCCAGTCATTGTACAAATAAGGGTCATGCACCACATGGCTAGGTTTATACACTCGTTGAACAAATAAGTACGTACCACATGCATAGGTGACTCCAGTAATTTTACAACTAAAGTATATGCACCACGTGCCCAGAGTATATGCTCCATATGACTAGATTTACTTATTTATTTATTATTTATTTATTTGCAGTTTGTTAAGCAGGGAAGTCCACTGGGCCATAATGAGCCCATTTTCAGTGGAGGTCCAGGGAGAAAAGCTCCACAGTAAAATAGAAATAGCAAAGTACAAAGACAGTAGAATCATAAAGTACAGTAATACAATTCACAGTATTGGGTATTTAGCACATTGTAAAGTAATATCATACCGGGCAATTTACTAATCAAGATTTATAGATAATTATACAGCCTTCCTATATATACCTACTTACACACACACATACAGTTATAGAATTAATATGCTAGTAAAGAACAGAGTTAAAAGGTTTTATAGGGAGGTTAGTATAGGATTATGAGCAAGGACAGTTCCAGATAGTGGAGAGGTATGAGTAAAGAGAGGATTTAAAATTGACAGGATTGAGAGTTGTTGTGAGAGATAATGGGAGAACATTCCATTTTTTTGCAGGGGAGAAAAAGAGAAGATAAGTTGTCCAGGAGGTCATTTAGGCTTTTGAACTTTTAATTTGTGTTCTCTGATCTAAGGGGCCTGTTATGGAGGTAGGGGGTGAAGATGGAATTAAGGGATGGACAATCAGAGGGTTTGAAGACGATTTTTTGAGCAGTCATAAGCTGTAAGTAGTTGAGGTAATTTGGTAGTTCCACAAAATTTAGAGTTCGAACTGCCTTGCAGTGGTGGGAGGAGTATTTGGAATTTGCTGCAAATTTAGATATCTTGTTATAGCAGGCATCAACCAGCTGCGGTGGTGCAGCGGTAGCATTGTTGCCTAAAAGAAAGAGGTTCTCCTGTTCGATTCTCGGCTGGAGTGCGGGGAGTGCCTTCTGTGTGGAGTCTGCATGTCCTCCCCGCGGTTGGGTGGAGTTCGAAAGACATGCGTAAATGGGCTTGCCTTCATTGAAGGTTGGACGTCGAGCTGGCACCTCGGTGTTTGTGAAAATCTACTGCCAAGCATTAGCGGACCAGAGTTCCACTATGGCGACCCCTAACCGTGAAAAGCCAAAAGACAAACAACAACAAACAACAACAAGTTATAGCAGGCATCAGTTTGGCTTTTAGGGAGGATTGGAGGCTAATAAGTACAGGGGAGCCATACATGAGAGAGGGGAGAAGGTATGTGGATGCTAGGGTTTTTCTTGTGGTGGGGATTAGGTATTGATTGTGTCCATAAAGCAATCCTAATTTTTGATTTTTTTTTTTGATATTTTGTTGTATGTGGATATCAAATTTTAATTGTTCATCAATGACAACTCCAAGAAGTTTTGAGTGTGGGACAACTTCTATCATGGATTTAGTTTGGCTGTATATTTTTAAAGCATCTTTGTGTATTATTCTGGACTTAGATGGAATAAATATCATGATTTTAGCTGTGTTTGGAATCAGAGCTAAGTGGTTATTAAACATCCAGGATTCTGTGGTGGAGAAAGCAGTTTGTGTTTTAAGTTATAGTTCAGAAATTGAGTTGGCTGAGTAGACTATTGTTGAATCATCTGTGTGCTGAATTACATCAGTATGGGAGACAGACTTGTAGAAGTTATTGATAAAGATATTGAATACTAGGGGGCCAAGTATGGAACCTTGAGGAACTCCAGTAGGGTTACTCAGATAGGTTGAGATGGAGTTTTGCCATTTGACAGTTTGTTGCCTGTCTGAAAGATAGCTTGCGAACCAATTTATAGTGGAAGGGGAAAGATGGAAGTGAGAGAGTTGTGATAGTAGTAAGGGGTGGGAGACAGTATTGAAAGCTTTTGAGAGGTCTAGGAGTATGGTTGCAACAGTTTTCCCAGAGTCACAGGCTCTGTTAATGGTGTCAAGGAATGATATAAGGGCAGTAGTAGTATTGTGACTGGGTCAAAAGCCATGCTGTGTCAGAGATAAGAGGTGGTTTTGATTATGTGGGGTATGTCCTGTGTGTGAATGCATTTTTCAAGTGTCTTGGAGATTGGTGATAGGTTGGCAATGGGGCAGAAGTTTGATATGTCATTGTTTTTGCCACATTTGTGGAGATTGAGGATGTAAACTTTTTTCCACAGTTTGGGTATGTAAGATTCTGTAATTGATTTGTTGATTAGGATACTAATTTGGTAAGCTACAGCTTCAGCAGTGGCTTTTAGCAAGGACAGTGGTAAGTTATCTGGGGTGTTTGAGCAGGGTTTGACCGTTAAGAGTAGTCTTTTTATACCTGTGGTAGATACTGGTTGGAATGTAATATTGGGGCTGTGGGGATTAGGGGAGGGAGGTGGGTGTAGGCAAGTATGGGAGGGAGACAGGAAGTTGGGGTTAAGAGTGTTATTTATGCTGCTAGTGTTTGCAAAATTGGGAGTAAGGTCAGCTATGCAGTTCATGAACAAGGAGTTGAAAAGTAGTGCAGTTTTCTGGGGTGTCTTGTTGGGCTGTGGGCAGGGACTTTCTTTGGTGTCTGGATTAGATAGATTGCTGACTGGATATATGTATCCAGTCATTCAACAAATAAAGGGTGTGCATAATATGCCTAGATATCTCCAGTCATTCTACAAATAAAGGGTGCACACCAAATGGCTATGTGACTCCAGTTATTGTACAAATAAGGGGTATGCACCATATGCCCAAGTGATTCCATTCTTTCTACAAATAAGGGGTATCCACCACATGCCTAGAGGCATCCAGACATTCTAAAAATATGAGGTATGCACCACATAACTAGATGTCTCTATTCATTACACAAGTAAGGGATACACACCATATCCTATCTTGTCTGCAGTCATTCTACAAATAAAGGGTACGCACTTCATGCCTAGGTGTATCCAGTCATTCTACATAGGGGTATGCACCATATGCCCAGGTGACTCCATTCATTCTGCAAACAAGGGATGTGCCTGGGAGATTTGAGTCATTCTTCAAATTTAGGGTATGCCTCATATGCCTATGTGTCTCCCATCATTCTGCAAATAAGGGTTATGCACCACATCCGTCAGTGACTCCAGCCATTTTACAAATAAGGGCTACACACCGTATGCCCAAGCATCTTCAGGCATTCTACAAATAAATTATGCACACCACATGCCAATGTGTTTACTGTCAGTCTACTAATAAAGGATATGCACCACATTCCTAGGTACATCCAACTATTCTACAAATAAATAGTACACACCAGATGCCTAGGTGTCTCTTGTCATTATATAAAGAACATGCAAGCACCACATGTGTAGGTGTGTCCAGTTATTCTACAACTAAAGGGTCTGCACAACATGCCTAGGTGTATCCATTCATTCTACAAATAAGGTGTGTGCACCGAATGCCTAGGTAATTCCAGTCATTGTAGAAATAAACGGTACACACTGCATGCCTAGGTGTACCCAGTCATAGGTTCATAGGTAGGTACTAGGCTATTGGCCCAAGGGCCTACGCAAGCCTAGCCAACAAGGTTCCCTGGCTTACACCACCCAAGAAAGTTATTTTCCTGTGCCACTGACGAGCAGAGACACAGAAGTGATCCCCGGGGTGTATTTCCTATTTCCCATCCACTCATCAAGATTTTTCTTGAAGAGTGCTAATGAAAAACTTTGCTTGACATAGATGGGTAGCCTGTTCCAGAGTATCCCTCAAGCATGTCCTGTTTATTGTGGTGACAAGGTTTAGGTCCCTAGAGCGTGCAGCTCGGAGGGATTGGGATTTCTTTAGGTGTAGCATGTCCAACAGCTCTGGGTTTGACATAGCTTTATATGTTAGGCAGAGATCACCTCTGAGTAGTCGATATGCTACGGAGTAAAGCTGGAGTTTTTTGAGGCAGTCAGTGTAGGGTATTTGTTTGAGTCCAGTAATCCTCTTTGTGAGGTACTTCTGTGGCCTTTCCAGCTGCTGCAGATGGCTTGTGAGGTACATTCCAAAAGGGGCATTGTACTCTATAATGGGTCTAATGAGTGATGAGTAGAGGGTAATGATGACCTCTTTTTTCCTGGATGAGAACCCTTTTATGAAGAGGTGTGCCACGTAGAAGGACTTCCTGACTACTGTGGTGATGTGACTATCAAAGGAGAGACTACTGTCCACCTGGGTCCCAAGGTCTCTTATCATGCATTCGGTGTTAAATAGATTGCTGCCTATGTGGTAGTTCATGGGTACAGAGTTTTTACCAAAGGGGATGACACTGCACTTTTTGGCATTGAGCTTGAGGCCATGGCTCTGACACCAGGCATCTGTCTCAGAGAGGCCCTTCTGTTGGATGTTCACATCATTTGGGGACTTGACTATGGGTCCTAGTTTGCAGTCATCTGTGAAATTCATTAGCCAGAGGCCTTCTGTGTTAGCCTGTACTTCAGAGAAGTAGATACCAAACAGGAGCTGTCCCAGAACGGAACCCTATGGTACTCCACTTGTCACTGGTTTGAGGTCAGATTTGGAGTCTGCAACTTTTACAGTGTGGGTTCTGTCAGCAAGCCAGTTGGCAACCCATCTTGTGACGTAGGGATTTATGCCTAGTTTATTGAGTTTAGCTATAATTCCAAAATGGGGGATGGTGTCGAAAGTCTTGGTGAGGTCAAGATAGGCTGTGTGAACCACTTTACCCTCATCTGCGGCTTTGGTGACTGCCTCAAAGAAGTTGATCAGGTTCAGGAGGCATGATCTGCCATTCACAAACCCGGACTGGGTGGGATCCAGAGTTTGGAGGTTACCAATGTCTTTGTTTATGAGTTCCATGATGATACGTTCCATGGCTTTGCAGACCAGGCTCATCAGGCTAATAGGTCTATAGTTCCCGGGATCAGTGGTGGCTCCCCCTTTGTGGAGTGGGATAACTGTTGCTGTGCGCCATTCAGTGGGCACAAAGCCTGATGCGAGGCAATTATTGAACATGGTGCTTAAGTGGGAAGCCAGTTCATTCTGAAGTTCGTGTAAAACTCAGCCTGGGATGTTGTCCAGTCCCATGGATGCTATGTTTTTGGCTTTAGAGAGTGCAGCTTTCACCAGCGTAGTTGTGATTACAGGGACTCTGCATTCTTCCTGTATAGATATGGGCCCTTTAGGGGGTGAGGGGGGGTTTAAGTTAGCACTGAACCTATCTTCCAGGATGTTGGCAATATCAGTTGGCTCTGTAATTTTCATGCCTTTGTGCTGTACCTCAGAGCAGATCTGGGTGTTGCCATTGAGATTCTTGACATAGCTATAGAATGCTTTGTGGTTGTCCTTGGAATTAGTGGCAATTTTATTTTCGTAGCTAGCTTTGGAGGATCTTATAAGGGATCTCAGCTTCTTACTGAGGCTGACCAGGGAGCTCCTCCACTCATGGGATTTTACTCTCTTTTGCAACAGTTTCTTCCTTCTGTTGTACAGTTTGTTTATGGCAGGGGACCACCAGATTGGCTTCCTTTTTTGGAGGATAGCGTCTTGGTTCTGTTTGGGATAGCATGATCCATGCACTTTTGTAAGTGCTTATAGAGTGCATTTGTGTAGGATTCAGAAGTTGTAACTGTATTGTCCATCTGCATGGGTGTCATGAAGTTCACTACTTCTGTCTTAAGAAGCATGAAGTTGCATTTGGAGAAATTTCTTACTGTGGTTTCCTTAATGGGGGGTGGGGGTGGGATGTGGATATCAAGGGTGATTAGCTTATGGTTGGATCGGACCAACGAGGAGTTGACTTCAGGTGTGGAACACCAGTCACTCATGTTGGTAATGACTAGGTCTAGGATATTGTTGCCCCTGGTGGGGGTGTGGATAAGTTGATCTAGGGCATTGGAGTTTATGAATTCCAGAAAGCGTAGCATTAAGGAGTTAGTACATGAGTTGTTTTCCCAGTTAATGGTGGGGTAGTTGAAGTCGCCCATTATTAGAGTGTTTGGTTGAACCCTAATATTTTCCAGTACATCAAGAAAAGAGGAGTGGGAATCCTGGGGCATGGTGGGGGATCTGTAGCAAGCAACAATTTGGATTGCAGTTTTGCCAAGAGTTAGTTGCACTTGGATAACCTCTGATGCATTAAGCTGAGCAACTAGCCTGGAGGTGTGGATATCCTTAATGAATATGGACACACCCCCACCTTTGGTCTTTCGGTCCAGGTTAGATCGCCGAAAAGTGTGTAATGAGTTATAGCCTGGTAGTGCAGGGGTGCTCTCTGGAGCCTTGAACTAGGTCTCAGTCACTGCACAGATATCGATGTTCTCCATTTTAAGGAGTGCCTCGAGTGAGTGCATTTTGAAATTTAGACTTCTAGCATTCATTCTACTAATAAGGTGTGTGCACCTCATGCCTAGGTGACTCCAGTCATTGTACAAATAAACATTACACACTGCATGCCTAGGTGTACCCAGTCATTCTGCAAATAAGGGGTGGACACCACCACATATTTTGTGCAGATCAGTCAATTGTACAGATGAGTATGGAGTATCCAAGTGTAAAGTACCTCTTGTGGTATTTTATGTTTCTAAGTTATTACAATTGCTTCCTTGTGAGCTTGGGAATTCTTTTTTGGGGTGCTATGGCTTCCCTGGAAAATGTCACCAGCAAATAGGTCTGTGGAAGTTGGTGTCTCCCTGCCTACCGTATTTGTTCTATCTGGGTGAGAAGCACAGAGCTTTGAGTTGCGTGCATTGCTGAACTTTTTGTAAATGGCTAAAATTTCCATTGTTTTCTTGGACTATAGGTTTTGGTGGCTGTTGCTGGGACATCTGCAAATTCCAGTGACCCTTTAACCAGCTGCTCTTCCTAGAGAAAATTGTCCAAAAAAAAAAAAAAAACTTACAAGTTAAAGACATTGGAAAAATTCAGGAATAGCTAGCTTGATTGCTCAATGCATACCTGAATCCTTAATAGCCCTGCTAGTGCTGTTATGGTGTGCTGGTCTGGTGAGGCCCAGGCTCTTGTGCCTTTGGCCCTCAGCCTTACTCTTTCATTGGCCTGGCTTATACCAGCATCTCTGTAGATAGACAGTGGATTCCTGGCCTTGAGTTTTAGCCAGATCTCTGATTACTTGCTTACTGTGCTGTAGCCAGTTTTTGGTTCACAGTTTGGCCACAGATGATATTTCTAAATCTCTGTCTGTATTTATAGAATCACATACATCTTCTGCACCACCCAGACCTTCTTTGATTAAGTTCCCTTTGGACGGCTCAGGTCCAAGCCCGGTACCCTAAACCTAGTCTCAGCTCAATACATTTCCCCAGTCAGCAGAAGTTTAGATATTGGTATACTATAAAGTTATTGAATGATGTCTGGAGAAGTCATTGGCCGTGTCTTGAGAGTCAGTGTTTTCTAAGTGATACTTTGCAGCTTTGCAGAGCACAACTTCCATTTGTCATCAGCCCCCTCTTGCTCTACCTTGTTATGGCCATGCATCATAAAATAAAGGAGTATTAACTTCAGCTGTCCTGTATCTCTGAACTAGAGAGAAAGAGTTAGCCTAAATTAAATAAACACAGCACACTAAGGGCTATGATATGGATGACGAGGGCACCATCTCATCCAGGTATCTGCCTAGAGAGGCTTCTGTGAGACAGACCATCTGTTTGAATAAGTGAACTTTTTGAATGGGGCAGATGGTAAAAAGCTGTCTGCAGCACAGAGGTTTTTCTTTCCCCTCATCCTCGGCTTTCAGGCCTCCCCTGCCAACATGTATTTATTTATTTATCTGACATTTATTCACCAGGTTTGTCCAACTGAGCTAAAGCCTATTTTCAGTGGAGACCCACAGAGAAAAGTTCCAGATACTTATACAATTTTATGAAAGTAAGCAAAGTAAAAATGAACAAAGATATATATTGCCATTGTTTGATTTTGTATAACAGTTTACAAATTTGAGAAAATCCAAAAAAATTATAAACATAACAATGGTATGTATGGTAAGGTCGGGTGGCACGATGTCAGGGTAATCCTATGGGGTAGGCTTTTAAAGGCTCCAGGGCCATTAGCCCAGTACATACCTATGACCCTATATGCACAGGCAACTCCAGTTATTTTACAAATAAGGGGTATTCACTGCATGCCTATTTGACGCCAGTCATTCTACAAATAAATCATACACACCACAGCCTAGATGTAGTCTGTCATTCTGTCAGAAAAGTATATGCACACCATGCCTAGGTGTATCCAGCCATTTTACAAATAAAGGATGTGTACCTCATGCCTAGGTGTATCCAGTCTTTCTACAAGTAAAGGGTACGCAACACATACCTAGATAACTCCAGTTATTCTTCAAATAAGGAATATGCACTACATGTCATGGTGTATCCAGTCATTCTACAAAAAAGGTGCACACACCACATGCCAGGTTGTATCCAGTCATTCTACAAATAAGGGGTTTGTTTCACATGCCTATGTGTATCCAGTCATTCTATGAATAAGGGCTATGCACCACTTGTTGGTGACTCCAGCCATTTTACAAATAAAGGGTCCACACTGCATGCCTAAGTGACTCCATCCTTTCTACAAATAAAGGGTACTCACCACATGCATAGGTGTCTCTATTCATTCCACAAGTAAGGGATTTTCACCTTATCCTTTCTTGTTTGTAGACATTCTGCAAATTAAGGGTACACACCACATGCCTGTGTGTCTCCAGTCATTCTTCAATTGAAGGTATGCACCACACAGCTAGGTATCTCCAGTCATTTTACAAATAAGGAGTATGCACCACATTACAGGGTGTTTCCAGTTATTCTACAAATATTGGGTACATACTATAACCTAGGTAACTCCAGTTATTCAACAAGTAAAGTATATGCACCACATGCCTAGGTGTTTCCAATAATTCTGCAAATAATAGGTATGCACCACATTCTTAAGTGTCTCTTGTTATTCTATAAATAAAGAGTATGCATCACGTGCCTAAGTGACTCCTGTCATTCTACAAAATAAAGAGTATGAACCACATACCTATGTGTACCCAGTCATTCTACAAATAAGGGCTATGTACTACATAACCAGGTGACTCCAGTCATTCTACAAATAACAGGTATATGCACCACATGCCTAGGTGTATCCAGTCATTCTACAAAAAACAGGTATGTACCACATGCTTAGGTAATCCCAGATGTCCATGAAACAAGTAGATCTACACATTGCAGGGAATAATTGGTTATCTGTGAAAAAAAATATCTGTAAGTGATAAATTTTAGTTTATTGATTACAGCTGGATTTGTTGTCTTTGTTCTATAGCAAAACATGAAATTTCTCTGGTAAAATATACTCCAACAGATTTTGCACAAAATCTGTAAAATTCCTATATGTGCACAGAAAACAACTTCTCGCTACATGTGTATTCTTCTTACTCCGTCTGCATTACATAAATGTATATATACATTGATATATTTTTTGTTAATTAGATTTTCCCTGCACTTCATAGATGCAATAGTGTGAAAATAATACAAATATTGGAATACATTAAATGCCAGAATTAAAAGCTGAAAAGGAAAGTAAGAAAATGTGAAGAATGGAAAGAACAAGTCCATTTACTGATAGAACTGAGATACCTAAGAAAAGTCTGTAGCACGTACATCATAACAGACATGTTGTATGTAGTACATACAGTATAACAGACATGTATGTAGTACATACAGTATAACAGACATGTTGTATGTAGTACATACAGTATAACAGACATGTATGTAGTACGTACAGTATAACAGACATGTATGTAGTACATACAGTATAACAGACATGTATGTAGTACGTACAGTATAACAGACATGTATGTAAAATGTACAGTATAACAGACATGTAGTACATACAGTATAACAGACATGTATGTAGTATGTACAGTATAACAAACGTATGTAGTACGTACAATATAACAGACATGTATGTAGTACGTACAGTATAACAGACATGTTTCAGCTGAAGGCAAGAAGCAAAAGCAACAGCCCTTACTACACATGCATGAACTGAGCTCATTATAAATGTCAGTTAGAAACTGTGTTATGGCAAGAATTAACACAAACTGAAAAATACATAATTTATTAGACTACATGACTATGAACTCTATTTTCGCAATAACTTAAATGTCTCAAGTAAGGAAGCTCTGGAAAAAGAGAGGCTGTTTATCCAAAGTAGTGAAAAATTGAAATACATCTGATCATATATCACTGCAGTAGCTTCTTATGAATGTAGACAATAGGACAGGTGACTTTTTCCAAGTAGGTTTCTTCAAGGGATGTTAGAAATACATGACCCAAGAACTCCATTAAGAAAACCTCAGTTGAACCATATAGATTAGAAAAAAATTTTAACTGATTAACTGTGCCCCAGATTCACTGTGCCCTGCGCAGCGTGCAGGATCAGTGCAGGAGCTCTAGCAGGCAATATGTCTGCTGTGCGATCCAGGAACAGCCTGCAGGGGTGTGCACGAGAGCTCCTGCACTAATCCTGCACGGGCGAAGCCCTTGTATACAAATCACCCCATTTGCAGGAGAAATCCATGTAAATGAGGTGATTTTGCGATCGAGGAAGCTTGCAACCATCCATGCAGGACTAGTGCAATCAGTAGAAATGTACTTGGTTAGTAACCGAGTACATTTCTGCAAAATCCAAAACGGAGCTGTGACAGCTCCAAATAAAGGCTGCATATCATTGAGGAAACATGCCATTGGCATTGCAAACAAATCAAAAAATAAAAAAATCAGCTTTTATTTTTATCATCGCCGATCTCGGCTGTTTAAGCATGGGGCAGCGGTGCACAAACGGGATCGGGGGGGAAATAAAATAAACCTAAAATAAGCATTCTAACTAAAATCAGTATTCTGCCATGCAAGTCAATAGCAGGCAGAAGACAATCTGATCAGTGAGTAGTGGTTGCTAAGGGGGGAGGCTCAGTGTGAGACATGTAACTATGCATTAGCAGGCAATCCTATGCAAATGAAGGGAAGGATAGTGAATCCCAGTATTCCCTAGCATGTGAGTCAGGTCCCAACAGTGTAAGAGTAGGAATAGTCTGGTGCAAGCCTAGGAGTTAGGTGACACCATCGGGATGTGTGTCAGGCATACTGTAAGCAGATTGGAGCTCTGTGGCTCGGGCCTGCTCCTAGCTTAGCAGATCTCAGGTAGGGTGTGTGTCTAAACCTGCGTAGCACTCTTTACAAAGCCTAAGCATGTGTACGCGCCATACACCGGGAATTACAGGAAGAAAAAAAGAAGTGAAACCTGGAAATAGCAGCAGTGTGCACATTTGAGCACTCTGTTTACGCGGCATGCACACAGGCCTAAACAGGAAGGCAATGGGAAGGAAAAACAGCAGTAGGAAGGTAATCAAGGAGAACAGGCCTAGCTGGCAGGTGAAATGTATCAGAATCAGCCAATTACACAGGCAGCAGACCAGCCCAGCCCAGAACACTACTATAAACTAAGCAAACACCTTCCCCTTTGGTTTTTCCCACACTCTACACCACTGGTGTAAACAAACGGGGAACTTTCAACACTCACAACAGCAAAATGATAGGGGCTGCAATAGCTACCATGCAACTTGTGGTAGAGGCTGAGGGTGGTGAGGATGTGAATGCTGCTGACCAACCCACAGCGAGGAGATGGAGAAGAGTCTACAGACCCAGGATAACGTACCAGGGGCTACATGAGCTGGAGATAGTGAAGTGCTATAGGGTGGACAGAGACCTCCTACAGCAAATTGTTGAGCTGTGCCAGCCACGCCTGATACACAGAACTAACAGAGGGGAACCCATCCCAGTGGATACCAAGGTATGTGTAGGCCTAAGAATACTAGATACAGATACCTTCTAAAGGCCAACTGGGGATATGATGGGGATATCACAGGCATTAGCATCCAGGGTACCTCACCAGTTCCTGGATGCCACGTCAGCACATGTCGGTGAGTACGTATATTTCCCCAACACCCGTGAGGGGTTGGCCAGCAATATGCGTATCTTCTACCAAATAGCAGATTACCCTGAGGTAGTGGGTGCAATAGACTGCACGGACATATACATCAAAGTACCACCCGGTGAGCTGGGTAGGGTCTACATCAACCGCAAGGGCTTCCCCTCCATCAACTGCCAGGTTGGATGCGATGTCCAGGGCATAATAATGAATGTGTGTGCTGGCTGCTCTGGAAGCTGTCACTATTCCCACATCTGATGCAGCTGTACCAGAGATTTGCCAATGGGGGCATCCCACATGGTCACCTAGTTGGGGATGCTGGATATGCACTGGAGCCGTGACTGATGACACCCATCAGAAATGCACACACACCCAAACAAGAACTCCATAATGAGGCACACTCACAAACAAGAATCATAACAGAGCATGTGTATGGGATGCTCATGTCATGGTTCCAGTGCCTGGACACATCTGGTGGAACGTTGCAGTACTCACCAGCTACATGTACCCAAATTTTCCTTGTATGTGCCATGCTACACAATATGATCCTGTGGAAACAGCTGCATCAGGAACAGCATGGGGCAGGACCACACAGCCCCCCACCAATGCCAAGGCCTGCACAGGCACAGAGTGACTCAGAGGAGGAACAACCTGAGCCTGCCCCAGTAGCAGAAGGAGGTGTGCCCAGTATGCCCTGGCCTTGGCAAAGAGGCAATGCATAGCACATACACTGACATGGGAGGGACCCAGGGAATAACACCTCTCCCCAACTCTCACATACAGTAAAAGGGATGTCAAACATTACACTACCTGTGCCTAACCATGTGTAGGGAGTATACTATGTGCATCTGACATAGGCAGCCGTGCAGCACCACCCTCAATACTGGGACACCCACAAGGTAAGTGATTCACACATGCCAGTCAGGGGGGGGGGGTCACATACCCAACACCAGTTACAGCCAGCAGGATAGGTGTAGACAAACACAAACAAAGGCTGTGCTATGGCCTCTGAATGAGGCCTATGGGTAACTTCCATCCCCCAAGCTTACACAGACAGACTACAGCTGGTCAGGCCATGGGATGTCAGTTCTAAAGGCTAGGAAGTCAGCAACTAATATGTAGATAAGTAAAAGCTAAGAGCTGTAGTACACTGTATGCCTCTAGCCAGCATGATAGGTAAGTCTGCAGACTGAAATGGAGTACCCGGCATACCAGTACAGTCCTAGCAAATGTGTACAAGTGTCAGGTGTGTTCCCCCATCCTACATAGAAATATAGTAACAGTTATGTGTGCCCCCACCAATCCTGTTTAGAAACTTAGAAATAGTCAGGTGTGGCCCCCATCCTATGCAAAAATGTAGTAACAGTCCATGTCAAATGATTGACGGAGACCCTGCAGAGACAGCATGCTGCCTGTAGGTGTACAACACAAAGGTCAGCAATGCAGTACAAACTTCCTAGACCCAATCCAAACATGCAATACAGATGGCCATACTGGGCATGTCCACACACTTAGAGTAATGAAGGCAATGTCAGTCAACAACATACTAAAAGGTCATACTGAGCATGCTCACATACTTAAACACATGAAGGCCAAGTCTGTAAACACCAGTGGACCAGACATATCTGGCAGCCGCAGATGTTAGTGCACACACTCCTCAGTATGCACCACACACACTTTTCACACCCAATGGATAGGAATACAGGCATATATGTAAGGACAACACACTATAATAAGCCAAAGGTAGACATACATAGATGTGTGGAAGAGGGTGACTATGACAAGGAGCCATCCAGGGCTCTCCCATCCAGCACACAGACAAAGGCTCACAAAAACATGGGGGTGTGATGTCACACACTGCAGATACTAGCCACCGGTATCTGTCAGCATTATAGAGTATGTGGTGCACGTGCCAGCTGTGCAACATGACTGCTCAAGGAAGTAGTCATCTAGCAGCTGTATACACGGACCCGTGGAATATGACCCAGGCTGTGGCTGCATGTGGCATGTCAACCCTGAGATGAATGGGTTATGGCCCATGCATACACACTGCCCTCCCCATAGCTCCACTATGACAAGCCTGCTGAGGTCACCTACTGTGAAATAGACCTTAGGTAAGTTGTATCCTACTAATCTCTGTTGTGCATCCCATAACTGTGAACTGTTGTAGTCTGATAAACTAGTTAGGTAGGAGTTCTAACTCCAGCCTTGGCAACTGTTTGCATGTATATGCATGTATGTTTGTCTGAGTAATGAGTAATGCTTTTTAGGGTGGTCACACTCCCTACAATTGCAATGCTCTACTTTGATAATGCTGCTGATGTTATCCACCTAGAAATGCATCCCTGGCAAGGCTGCATTCCAGTAATCTCCATGGTGTGTCCATAACTGCATACTGCTGTAGTGTGATAAAGTAGTGAGGTAGGAGTTCAATTCCCAGACATGGAAAGTGTGTCTGACCCTGTCTGTGTAGAGAGCAATTATTTTAGGGTAGTCACACTCCTTACAATTTGTGTGCTCTACTTTGGTAAAGCTTCTGATGTCATCCACCTAGATATACACCTCTGGGAAAAATATAGCCCAGTAATCTCCATAGCATGTCCTGTAACTGTGTACTGCTGTAGTGTGATGAATTAGGTAAGTAGATGTTCTACTACCCGACATGTCAAGTGTGTGTGTGTCTGTGTAGAATGCAATGCTTTTTAGGGTGGTCACACTGACTACAATTGAAATGCTCTACTTTGGTAAGGCTGCTGATGTCATCCACCTAGAAATACATCCCTGGAAAAGATGTAGCCCAGTAATCTCCATGTGTACTGCCATAGTGTGACTAAAATAGTTAGATAGGAGTTAAATTCCCAGACATGGCAACTGTCTGTGTTTTTGTGTATCTGTCTGTGTTGAGATCAATGCTATTTAGGGTAGTCACACTCCCTACAATTCAAATGCTCATCTTTGGCAAGGCTGCTGATGTCATCCACCTAGAAATACACCTCTGGGAAGCTGTAGCCCAGTAATCTCAGTAGCACATCCTGTAACTGCTGTAGTGTGATATAGACCTCTGTTAGGGGTTCAATACTCATGTGTGTCAGTCGTGTATGTTTTGTGTGTGTTCCACTGTCTGTGTGGGAGCAATGCATTTTAGGCTAGTCACACTCAATACATATCCAATGGCCTACGTTGGTAGTCTTGCTGATGTCATCCAATGTGGAATACACCTTTCGGGAAGGAGTGTTCGAGTAATCTCCGTGGAGTGTACTATAATTGTGTAGTGCTGTAGTGTACCTAAACTAGGTAGGTAGGGGTTCAACTCCCAGACATTGTGTGTGTGTGTGTGTGTGTGTGTGTGTGTGTGTGTGTGTGTGTGTGTGTGTGTGTGTGTGTGTGTGTGTGTGTGTGTGTGAGACACCTGGGCCCAATGTGGGGTGGGTTTTGCAAATGTCTTTTATGGTGGCCCTATATCACAATGCCCCACTGTACAGGGATGCCAGATGTGGAATAGCCGAGAGGCTGGGGTGCAATCCCATACCCATACACATGACATCACGGCCAGGCAATCACAGTTAGCAACTGCAGTATTATCCTTCTTTATACATTTTCTAACAAGACATTGCCTACCAAGCTGACATAACAGATCACAAGTTCTAACATCATTACTTCATAGCAGCTGTTTGTCCATGATTTTCTGCTTGCATTATCAATTGTTTGAAAAACTTCCTAAGAAAAACAACGTGGCCTTGATGACCACCGGTTAGATACATCTTCCCACTATGCAATGTTACCACTCAAGGTACTATGGCTAATTTGAGCACAAAGCAAGTATAGATTACAGTCCATTTCTTTAAACAGTCCTTTGTCTTTCTGTTATCTTCTTCCTCTGCAGCTGTGCATGTTCTCACAACACGAACAGAGCTGATTGTTCAAAGTTATAATATTATAGAAAACAGTATTATTTCATTTATTATTTCCTGACCTAGCAGATAATCACCTGCTTCTCAGTACATTTCCAAAAGGCGTAAACATGAATTTTGCTGTGCTAGCAAATGCTAGGTCAGAGGGCATCTTGCAAGTTTCAGAAAGCATACTGCAGTTTCAAAAACATCTTTTAGTCTCATATAAAACTAAGCTGTATATAAAATAGAATGAAAATGTGTTAACTCTTTTAGCTTCTAATTAGCACTAAGCACACATATTAATACATATTTTTCTGACATTTCCCCCGTTAATACTTTTCATTCTAATTTCAAAAGCATAAACAGTTTGCTTCTTCTCCTAACCTCTTTCATTTAGGATTTGCAGTTAAGAGAGTCATTTAGTTTAGACTTATGAAAGCATTTCACTTTTCAACAACTCTTCAATTTCAGTACTTTGATACAAAGTCTCAGAAACTGACATGTCTATAAAATCTTTGATTAACTTTTTCATGCAAGGAATACCACAACAAATGCATGCTCCTAATAGGAGTAATCCCACACAAATGGCAATCAGGATGTTCATTAGGATGGAACCCCCCCAAACAAATTCTGGAAAAAGTCCGTCAGAGGGTTTGGGCCTGGTTTGGTCATGGCCGACACTTGCTGGATCACCTCAAGATGATCGTTGATCTCATGTTGATTGTCTGGAATGTACAAACAGCACTCTTCTTTGATTAAAGCGCATGTACCACCTCTCGTCACTAGGGTGAAGTCGAGAGCCACGAGGTTTTGAAGTACCACAGTTCTCATAGCATTCAGTTCATCAGTTATTAATATAAGAGCAGAAAATGTTGCATTGCTCATAACTTTGAGAAGTTTGGACAGTTTTCTCAGCTCCCAAATCGATTTTACTGCACCATATGCAGGGGCTATCCCTGCCCAGGATATAATAGTATCACTCAAGTCCATGTGTGTCAGTTTATCTTTGTCCTTCATGGAATTATGGATGTAATGTGATCCTTTCTCGCCTACATTCAATACTGATGGGCTCGGAGCTGAGAATCAGCTCTGACTTGGCCGCTATAACTAGCACAAAGTCTCTCATTGGCTGGGCCAGCCCTGTATCCCAGGATGCACCATGCCCAAACCCCCAGATCTCGTTTGCCGCTCCTGGAGTATCGACGTGGTCTCAACTTGGCTGTGGCTAAGTACCCTCTTTTTTGGTCTTTCATAGCTGGTTTTGTCGGAATTTTTTTATCCAAAAGCTATTTTAATAGCTATGTTGTTTGTCTTGCCTTTGGGTCTGAGTGGGATTGTTTTTGTTGTTTTTGTGGTGATCCTTCTGTTTGGCGGGCTAGGCACATTTAAGTTAGAGGGCCTTTGCCCTATCTGGTGTCTTGGGCGTTTAAGTTAGAGCCCTGTCCTTCCTTCCCTCCTCATGTTCTTGAGTGTGCAGTTGTTTTTGTCATAATTTCTGCCAAAGAGCAAAAAGAACATAAGCCATCGGGCTTTAAAAAATGCGCCAAATGTGGTTATAAAATGTCTCTGACTGACGGTCACGCGATATGCGTTTATTGTCTTGGCGCCATACACTTGCAAGAATCTTGCAGTGTCTGTCATGCTTTCTCTTCTAGGGTCTTGCAGGAGAGAAAAATAAACTTATCCTGAAGGGTTTAATTAAACCCTCCTTTGAGGAAGCTTTAGTTTCTTCTCCCTCCTCTGAAAAATCCAGGGCAAAGACGAAAAAGAAGTCCCCGGCTCCGACCACTTCCTCGGAGCTGCCGGAGAAAAGATCAAGATCTATGTCCCCTTCCTCGGCTCCACTGGTCTTGGAGCCGTTGGATAAAGGGTCTAAAGCTGTGTCTCCTTCCTCGGTTCCATTGGGCTAGGAGCCACAGAATTCAGGGTCGACAGCTGGGTCTCCTTCCTCGGTTCCACTGGTCTCGGAGCCGCAGGAAATGTTACCTATTTCGGGGCCAGCTTCTTTGGTTCCACAGCTTTCGGCACCTAAGGAGGTTTCGATGGTTCTCGAGCCTGCTTCGGTTCCGATCCTTTTGGAGCCGATTCGGAGCCGTTCTCCTAGCCGTGTCTTGGATCCGATGGGAAAGGTTTCTCGACCCCCTTCTGTCTCCTCCAGGTCCTCCAGGCTGTCAGATTTGGATGTAGATAGGGTGGTCCAGAGGCTCCTCCAGTCACCAGTGTTATCCAAATTATTTTCAGCTCCAGCCCAGTCGGCTCTGGAGCCTACCATGGTATCGGTTCCATTTCTTCCTCCTCTGACAACCTTGGTGTCGTCGGAGGGTGCTGAGTCGAGTGAAGTCCTTGGGTCAGCTCCAAGACCCCCTGCCAGTCTTTCGGTTCCGACCTTGGCTCCAACCTTCTCTATTTCTTCTACAGGTTTCGGCACTCAGGTGTCCTCAGTCGGGCCCAAGGGGGATACATCGGGGCCTCTGGCTTCGGCTCTGAGTCTACCCCTTGGTGCTTCAGCTAGGGGAACCCCAACTCTGGTCATAGTTTTGGAGACTGGCCTTTCCTCCAATTTTGGGGGACCTGCCTTCGAGGCTATGAGGGGTATGCTGGCCAAGTCCTTAGTGACTTCACCCGAATTGGCATCCCCCTCCCTAGACACTGCGACTAGAGTTTCTGGTGCCCCCTATCTCTGGACAGTGGGGCTCCAAGGCCTGAGGATACCATGTGTGGTCTCCTGCTTTCTGAAGGCCCTTCAGAGTCCATGCCTGAAGAGCCTCCCAGAAAGAAGAGGAAGCACCTAGACTCCCCAGATGAGTCTGTCACCTCCGATACTGACCTCAATGATGCAGAAGGGTCCCCAAAGTCGTCCTCTGATGAGTTCTCATTCTCCGATATCCTGGAGATCTTGAGACAGCGGGGCAACTGGCCATCTAAATACCCTTCTGAGGAGGAGCTGGTCTTCCTCAAGGCCTTTGGAGCCCAGCCGTCCACCTCCTGGATGTCTCCACCCTTCGATGATTTATTGGATCTTATTTGTCGAAGGGTGTGGGAACACCCTGACTCTGTGGAGCCAGTTCCTAGCCGCCCCAATAAATTCTTATCTGCGCCTCCTGGAAAATAATTTTTGACCAAGGGAGTACCTGTAGATGCCATGGTGGTTGCGTCTGCCACTCAGCAGGATGTAGCAGAGGCTTCTACTTCCATCCATCCTCCTAATAAGGAGTCTAGGAGTATAGATAGGTATGGGAAGCGTACCCTGTCTTCAGCAACCTTTACCTTGCGGTCGCTGAATTACTTGTGTCATTTTACGTGGCTCCAAAGGGATCTCATAAAGGAGTTGGGAGATACCCTGTCGGGTAACTTGCCTGAGGCATTGACCCAGTCTGTTAATGCCCAGCTGTCTACCCTTTCTTCCATCGTCAACTCGTCCATGAGACTCATATCTTATGCAGCCGAGGGGGCGGGTAGAGCAGCGAGTTCAGGCGTAGCCCTTAGGAGGCAAGCTTGGATGCACTTGTGTCATTTTGCGGAGGCTTTTAAGTCTTCTTTCACAGATGCCCCATTTGACGGGTCCTCTCTTTTTGGACCCAAGGTGAAAGACACACTCACTAGATGCAAGCAGGAGGGCAAGACTTTGTCTGCCGTTGGGGCCCGTTTTTCACTTCCCACTAGACCTTATCCCAAGGCTCAGAGGGGAGGAAAAATGTGGTTCAGAAAGTCTCAAAAGTTTTCTCCTGCCCATCAAAGTGACCCCCCCCCTCCAGAGGAGGGCGGAATTACTCCAGAAGACATCACCCTAGAGGCGGCGGAGGCCCCCGCAATACAGGAGACCGCAAATCCTTTCGTGGTTCCTCCTTCCAGTGTCCCTGAGGGATTACCCGACTGTGCGTCTACAGAGCCAGTCAGGGGTCATTTTTCGGTGCATCTTCAGGCCTAGGAGTCCATCACTCAGGATCGATGGGTGCTTCGAATCATCACCGGAGGTTATTCCATTCCCTTTATCCATTTCCCCCCCACCATCCAAGAGAATCCCGGACGTTCCACCGAGTCAACGGGATCAAGCAGCACTAGAAATCTCAAAGCTGCTAGAAAAAGGAGTCATCCAACCAGTCCCCACAGACCAGATTGGATCAGGAACTTACTCAAGATTATTTTTGGTGCCGAAAAGAACAGGGGACTTGAGACCCATTCTGGATCTCAGCCATTTAAACTGCTTTGTAAAGAAGTCCAAGTTCCAAATGGTCACATTGCAATCCATTTTCCCCTTGCTGGAGAAAGGAGTATGGATGTGCTCCATAGATCTCAAGGATGCCTATTATCACATCAAGATAAATGAGACCTCCAGGCATCATTTATTCTTCTGGCTGGGGGCTAGTCAATTTTCAATTCCGGGCCCTGCCCTTTGATCTCACCACAGCCCCCAGGGTGTTTACCAAGTGTTTGGCAGTGGTGACAGCTCACCTGAGATGTCTAGGATTCCAGGTGTTTCCTTATCTAGACGACTGGCTCCTCACCTCCCCCACCAGGCATCTACTTGTTCAAGCCATGAGAACTACCGTCAAATTGGGACATCTACTAGGAATTACTTTCAATTGGGTAAAATCTGTATTGCTGCCATCACAGCATGTTGCCTTTATCGGCGCAGAGCTAGACTCTGTAAAGATGCGAGCATTCCTACCCGTAGAGAGAATAAAAATGTTGCAGGCCCAAGTTCTGGCCTTGCTGCCTCGGAGAAAAGCCCAAGCCAGAATGGTTCTTCAGTTGTTGGGAACAATGGTGGCTACCATTCCTCTAGTCCCTTTTGCCAGGTTACACATGCGAATACTTCAATGGCTCCTTTCGGTCCAGTGGTCATATCAGGAACTGCCCTTGTCCCATCCTATTTTCATCATGGAGAGATGCCAACAAGATCTCCGTTGGTGGCTTCTCCCCTCCAATCTGAATCAAGGGAGATTGTTCATCCTCCCCCCATCACCCGTTGCCACGGTAACCATGGGCGCCTCCCAGATAGGGTGGGGGGGCATTATCTGGGCAGGACGGTTCAAGGTACATGGCAAGATCATGAGACTCACTTGCACATCAATGTTCTGGAGATGAGAGCGGTGCTTCTAGCATTGCAGGCACTCCACAGCTTTCTTCCCCAAGGAACTATTGCGATTCTTTCCAACAATATGTCGGTTGTCTGGTATCTGAACAAACAGGGGGGAACCAAGTCCTATCCCCTTTGCAGGAAGCCATGAGAGTGTGGAACTGGGCAATCGCTTCCCAGCATTTTCTAGTGGCAAAGCACATTCCGGGGAAGTCCAACATGATAGCAGACACACTGAGCAGAGCTATTCTGATGCCTCACGAATGGTCCCTGAATTAGATCGAGTGGCTGCTCAGATCTTCTCCAGGTGGGGTCTTCCCTGCTGCAACCTCTTTGCCAGTCCCCTAAATGCAAAGTGCAGCAATTATTTCACTCTGATCCCTCCCCAGGGGGAGTCACCCAGGGATGCTCTAGTCCACAGTTGGCCCCCCGGTCTGCTCTACGCCTTCCCTCTGGTTCCTCTTCTGCCAAGAGTGATTCAGAAGGCAATCTGTTTGGGAAGCAGCATGATTTTGGTTGCACCACACTGGCCCCATTAAGTTTGGTTCCCCTTCCTTCGGAAGTATGCGGTGGATGGTCCGTGGATTCTGGACCCAGCTCCAGACCTATTGACTCATCAGTCGGGACAGCCCCATCCATTCCTCCGAACTCTCAAACTCGCTGCTTGGCTGCTCCACTTCCTACCTTAGTCAGACAGCATACCCTTACCCCGGAAGTAGTACAGATTCTGTCCTCCTCTCACAAGTCTTCTACTAGGAAGATATACTCTAGTAAATGGAAGTGATTTGCAATTTGGGCTGAGCAGTGTGATCTTAATCCCCTTATAGCCCCTGTGTCAGCGGTCTTAGATTTTTTGGCAATGCTTTTTAGACAGGGTTCCACTGTCTCCACTATAAAGGTTCAACTGGCAGCGATCTCTAATTATCACGTTGCTCATGAGCCTTCCCTCATGGGTCATAAGCTGTGTAAAGCCTTTCTGAAAGGAGCCTGGTTGATTCGCCCCCCGATTTCACAACCCCATTTTACCAAGGGACTTAAATATGGTGCTCAGAGCTTTAACGTCTCCTCCCTTTGAGCTGGCAGCCACTTGCGAATTAAAATTCTTATCATGGAAGACTGCATTTTTGGTAGCCATTACTTCAGCCAGAAGGGTATTGGAGCTTCAAGCCCTTTCTGTCAAACCTCCTTATTTGATTTTTCATAAGGACAGAGTATCTTTAAGACTAAATCCTTCCTTTCTCCCTAAGGTCTCTTCTGCCTTTTGTCTCCAACAGTCTATTGAGCTGCCGGTCTTTTTTCCACAATTTTCCAACAAAGCAGAATACATATTTCACCAGTTCGATGTACATAGACAATTGAGGTTTTATTTGAATAGGACACAACAGGAGAGGAAATTGGATCAGTTGTTTGTGTCTTTTTCGGATAATAGAATTGGCAGATCTGTAACTAAGGTCACCATCGCTATGTGGATTAGGGATTGCATCTCATTCATTTATGCATTGACGGGTAGGGATCTTCCCTTTCCAGTGAAGGTGCATTCTACCAGGGCTATGGCAACTTCAGTGGTCTTTCACGCTAGGCTGTCCATGGATGAGATATGTGCAGCGGCTACTTGGACTTCTCCACATACCTTTATTTCTCATTACAAATTGGACGTGGCTTCTAGAGGTTGGGCTTCCTTTGGTTCCACAGTGCTCAGGAGTGTTTTCCAGTGAGCCTCCCAGGATTCAGGTGCTAGGGACGCTGTCCCATCAGTATTGAATGTAGGCGAGATAGGATCACATTACATCTCTTAGTTATGTACTTACCATAACGATAGATGTATGTGATCCATCTCGCCTACATTCTTACGTACCCACCCTCCTTCCCCCTACCTGTTGGACTTGGAGGAGACAAGTATTGCTAGATTCCCCTGTGGATATTATTTTTTCTCTCCTCTTACAAGTGTCTCTTTGTGGGTTCTGTTGGTGGAAGAATGTATTGGGGCAAACAAGATCTGGGGGTTTGGGCGTGGTGTATCCTGGGATACAGGGTTGGCCCAGCCAATGAGAGACTTCATGCTAGTTATAGCAGCCGAGTCGGAGCCAATTCTCAGCTCCGAGCCCATCAGTATTGAATGTAGGTGAGATGGATCACATACATCTATCGTTATGGTAAGTACATAACTAAGAGTTTCTCCAGCCTGCTTCGATTTGTCCTACTGGATTCTCAGGTCTCTTGATCGGATTTCCAGGTTACTTGGTGACCTCTCTGACATTTAGAACTTTTCCTCGAGGCAAAACTGAGTGTGTCGTATGGCCAGCACCAGGTAACCCAAAAAACAACTGCCAGACCAATTCTCAGGTAACCATTTGTATGCCTTCTTCCCACACACAAAATAACAATTCTCTACTTTAGTATTGATATATGCTTTCCCTTATTATTATCAATAATAGAAAGTTGCTTTAAGAGAACAGGATTATGCTGTATTTCACTAACAGATTTACACATCAACTCTAAATAAGAGTCTTAATTTGTATCACAAATAGTTCCTGCATTATTAGCTTTGATATAACACTTGTAAGAAACAGTCACATTACAATTACTCCAACCCACCTGGATAGTATCGTTTTTATAAAAACACACAATCCCCTTTTGCGTAACAGGCAGGTACGATGCTATTTTATCTTGTGATTTTACAGGTGTGGTATCAAAAATCAAATTCTCCCAGGTCTCATTGACCCCTAGGGGGACAGCAGTCATTAATAATCCCCCGTATGCTGTTGGTATAACTGTACAAATCCAGCAATTTGAAACATTAAAAGTTTCAGCATACACATATTTAATTGCTTGGTAAGTTTGGATGCCAGTCTATGAGTAATGCATCACGTTTATTCAGTTCAGCTTTTGTGGCTGGAAAAAGGAAAGGCCACAACAAATAGATTATTGTTACCAGTATAGCTAACAGGATGATCATGCAATTTTTTTGAGGTTGTTCTGCATTCCTGTCTATTCTATACCTGGTCATTTTGTTCTCGTTGTGTAACAGTAACAAGGTTTTTGTCCAGTTCAAAGTTCTTGACTAGTTTGCAGTGTGACAAATGAATCCAGGATGCACGCTCTGCGATCTTGACTGCAGTGGGTGTTGCCAGTAAAACTTGGAATGGCCCTTCCCACTTTGGGGTAATCCATTTCTTCCTCTTCACGACTTTCACCCAAATCCAGGCACCTGGTTGTACTACTGCTTCCAATGGTCTGGTCTGCTCTTTATCTGAAACAGAATTTAACTGTAACAATTGTTTGTTAGTCAAAAGTTGTCGCATATACTCTGCAAGTGAACTGTCAGCCTCCTGATCTGCAGGCATGGGAGGTTTCCACTGAGGCACATAATATGCCTTCCCAAACAATATTTCAAAAGGAGTTAACCCCTTTGCATTTGGAACAGTTCTCATGTTCAACAGTGCCAGAGGTAAACAGTGCACCCAATTCTTTTGAGTCTTTGTAACTATCTTCCTAAGCTTACCCTTTAGGATCCCATTGTGCCTCTCTACTAGTCCTGCAGATTGTGGGTGATATGCACAATGTTTTTTTAAAGAAATACCAAAAATTCGGCTCAGTTGTTGTATAGTTTGATTTACAAAATGTGTGCCATTGTCACTGTAGATCTTTTCCGGTATGCCAAATCTAGGAATAATTTCTTTAATAAGTACTTTCGCTACAGTAGCTGCATCTGGATTTTTGGTCGGAAAAGCTTCCACCCATTTGGAAAACATATCTATAATGACAAGACAATACTTCTTATTTTCGCATTTGTTCATTTATATGAAATCCATACAAATAGTATGGAACAGGTATGGTGGTGTAGGGAAACTCCCTTGCTTAGGCTTCAACGCCCCTTGTGCATGATGCTTATTACAAACATGACATGCCGCACAAAATTTTTTAGTGTAATTTGTAAATCCATACGTTGTAAACACTCGATTTACTAACTGTACCATCCCCCCTGTTGAGACATGGCACTGCCCATGGCTCAACAAAGCTGCATATCTAAACAAGTTAGACGGCAAAATTGGCTTTCCTTCTTTGGAGATGTACAGCCCTTTCTCAAGAATTGCTCCTTGTTTTACCCATTTCTGTTTTTCTACTTTCGTAGTAAGTGTCTGCATTGTTTTCAACATTTCTAAGTCTAAAGTCTCAGAACGTTGTAATTCCTCACTCAAAAGAAATACTTCTGAAGCTGAAGCTGCCTGCTTTGCAGCTGTATCAGCTCTCGCATTACCTTTTGAAATCCTATCATGTTGCTTGGTATGAGCTACGCATTTGCAAATAGCTACTTCCTGAGGTAACTGAATAGATTCTAACAAATCTAAAATAAACTGCGCATCATTAATCGGTTTGCCAGTTGATGTTATCATTCCTCTATTTTTCCACTGCTGCGCAAAAACATGTACAGTAGAAAAAGCATACTGACTGTCAGTAAAAATATTTACACATTTCCCTTTTGCTAAGGTACATGCCCATGTCAAGGCAATCAATTCTGCTGCTTGTGCAGATAAGTTATGTGGTAAAGACTTCGCTTCTAAAATCTCAGTATCAGAAACTACTGCATACCCTACTAGATTCTGCCCTGTAGGACCCTTTCTGCATGAGCTGTCCACGTAGTATGTCACCTCGGCATCATCCAAGGGAACATCCATAAGATCTTTTCTAGGTAGTGTCTTTTGCATAATTTCCTGCAGGCAGCAGTGTGGTGTGCCATCCGCAGGGGTTGGGAGCAAGGTTGACGGATTTAAAGTTGTACATCGTTCAATTGTCATATGAGGTTGGCTCAAGAGTATAGTCATACAAGAAAGATGTCTAGCAGGAGAAAGATATACTACTTTTTCATGCAGTAAAATGATCGCGACTGCATGAGGCACTCTCAATGTGAGAGGGTGGAACAACACTACTGAGGCTGAAGCCTGTACTGCCATTGCAGCTGCGACTACTGCTTGTACACAGTGGGGTAGGGATCATGCCACTGGGTCAGACTGTGATGAATAGTAAGCTATGGGGCGTTGTTTGTCCCCATGTTGCTGTGTTAACACTGATGTCATATAACCTTGCTTACAATCTACAGTTTGAAAAAAGCGTTTATGATAGTTTGGTAATCCTAAAACTAATGAAGATGCTATCAATTGCTTCAATTTACAGAAAGCTGATTCTGCTTCTGGTGTCCATTGTAATAAATCTTGTGCTGCCATAGGCTCCTTGCATATCAAGTTGGTCAGTGGAGCAGACTCCAAGGCATAGTTTGGAATCCAACTCCGACAAAAATTAGTCGTACCCAGGAAGGACATCATTTCTTTCTTGGTAGTCGGTTTGGGTGCTTGTAAAATTGCTACTTTCCTGTCTTCATCTAATATTCTGCCTTATTTGGATATCACATATCCCAAGTATTTAACCTGCTTTCTCCAAAGTTGCAGTTTGTTTTTGTTTACTTTGTGTCCTTGTGTAGCTAAGAATTGTAGTAATGCTATGGTATCCTCTCTGCATTCTTGCTGGGTGGGGGCTGCCAGCAGAATGTCGTCTACATAAAGTAAAATCTGACTGCCTCTCGGTGGGATAAATCCCGCCAAGTTACTTGCCATTTCCTGTGCGAATATTGTTGGACTTTCACAATATCCCTGTGGTAGTCGTGTGTATGTGTACATTTTCCCCTGAAATGTAAAAGCAAACCAATGTTGGCTGTCAGGGTGTATCGGTATTGAGAAAAATGCATTGCTAATGTCTACCACAGAAAAATACTTCTGTTGAGGCTTCAAATCATTCAATAAAGTGTGTGGACCTGGCACCGTAGGTGCTCTAGGTATTACTGCGTCATTTACAGCTTGTAAATCTTGGACCATATGCCATTCCCCATTTGCTTTCCTAACAGGAAATAAGGGCGTGTTAAATGAATCAGGAGATTCTACCAGTACTCCTTCCTTGAGTAAAGCTGCTATTATAGGTTTGATTCCTACCTCTGCATCTTTTATTAAGGGATACTGTCTCTTCTGTGGTCTAAATGCTGACTTTGGCGTGATTGTAACTGGTCCTGCTGTACGGATAAGTCCTACGTCTGATTTTCCTGTTGACCAGAGAGTTTCTGGTATGCTTTGTAAAGCTTTCTCTTCCTCTTCTAGTAAGAGTGCTAATCAGCTGTCCTCGCTAGACTGCAAGTGTACAGCTGGGTGTGTCTGTGTTATCCAATTTAACTTCTGCTTTTGTACTCCCTGTTCAGATAGTTCTAATTCTGTCTGTTTTTCCCATCTTGTGACTTTTTCTCCTAGATCTGCCCATCTCACATTCTTGTCCTTAGTCAAACTGACATCTGGTAATCGATTGAATTTATAAAGTGCAAAGAATTCCTGGGGCAATGAACAGCTAACTACACTGTTCCCTTCTGTGTCCCAGTACAGATTACGCAATACGAATCTGTTTGCACGTTTTTTAAACAGTTCTTGCTCATATTCCTTATCAGGTCCTGGTGTGCTGCAATAATACAGAGTACAATGCAACAAATGTTGTTTGTCAGTGTCAAGGGAGGGGGACTTACTGATGGCTACATTCATCAGTTCTTCTGTTACTCCCCCTGGACCAGTAGTAACCAAGTCCTGGCTGTACCAGTAAAATGTTTCACCCTCCGATCGCACCACAAAGGTATCCATTTGTCGCTGTGCTTCTATACCCTGCATAGTTGGAACTACTGCTATGCTAAATATCTGCATAAGGTATCTACCCAAGAGGTTTACTGGGCATTTTGCAGAAACAACAATTTTGCTCTTCTGGGTCATCCCTGAAACAGGGTCAGTTATGGTTATGTTATGGGAGAGTGGCTCCCGATACACCTGTCCATTAGCTGCTTTCACTAATATGTAATCAAGTGATTCGGAATTTTCTGGTAGTTTGGAAGGATGTATCAGGGTCCATGATGCCCCTGAGTCACACAGGAATTTTACTTTCCTCCCTTCTACCAGAAGTGTCACTTCTGGTTTTGTGTCTGCTAAGTAGAGCTCTAAGCTCAATAATGTTAAGTCTAAAATTTCACTTTCTTCATTGTCTGTGATTTCTTGCACATCCTCTGTTTCTTCTATCACATCCTCTGCTCCCTCTATCACATTCACATTTGTCTTTTCTTGATTACTTCTTTCTAGTGATTCTTGTCTTCCATATAGTCAGTCCTCACCCTCCTTATCTTCAGTGGCTGCCTTCTTATTTTGCTTGCAATCCCTTGCTAAATGTCTCTTTTTCCCGCATTTAAAGCATTCACCCCTTTTCTTTCTCTCTTCAAACTCTTCTGATCGTTTATCAGATTGTTTGTTTCCCTGGGCATTTTTCTTGCCCTTCTTCCCTGACTGTACTACAAAGACTTCTGCTCCGTCTTCTACTGCAAATACTTGGGTTTTCTTTTTCTTTTTGTTATTAAAATGCCTTTCGGCATGTCTTGCATATTCAAGTAATGAATGTAATCTACTTGTGCGGTGATCTACCATGTGCTTTGTAATGAAACTACTGATGGGTGCAATACTGCCTTTCAAAAATGCATTCTTTAGCTGCTGCTCATATGGAGAGTCGTGTGTTTGGTCTTCAGGTACCTGCATTCCACAATGGTTTTTAAAACATTCTAATAATCTAGCATAATATCTATCAACAGTTTCACCTTCTTGTTGGATGCATTGATTAATGCAAGTCCAGTCTGCCCTAGGCTTCCATTTCTCAGAGATTCGGTCCATCAGACGTTTCACTCTGTTATCCAGCTCTGCATTACTATGTGGGAGTGGCTTATGTTCTGCGTCATGGGGATTCCAGTTGCCACTGATCATGTGCCAATCTGGACCTACGATTTGCCTGACTACTTTCTCTACCTCTTCCCCATTTAAGTGATAACTTAACCTCATGCCCTGTAAGTCTTCTAAGAATTTTCTAAAATTAACTTTCAGATGGGGAATTCCCTCTGTGGCTTTCCGGATATCTTCCGGTGTCCACGGTCTATATACTAGGATAGTTGGGTCCTGCCCTTCCTGTCCTGCCTGAGGATCTGGTACTTCTATAAGCAGACATATCTCTTCTTCACTCATAGCTCGCAAATTTCCATTCATTTGATATAACTCCATATCCCCTCTTGTTTTACGAGTTCGAGACCTAGTCTCGACAGGATCTCTGACAAACGGTTTTGGTTTTGCAGGGATAGTCGGGTATAGCGGAGATGGACCAGTCTGTCCACTCGCTTCATATTCTGGTAAGGGAAGCAGAGGGGACGGCGGGGCTGATGCTATTACCAAGTTATTGTCTTCTTTATCTAAAAACATTGCTTTTGAATTATTACTTTTTTGTTCCCTGCAGTTTGCTTTCTCAAGCCACCTGTGTGCCTGGGGAATGCCTAATTGGCGTTGCTTTTTTACCTGACCTTTTGTGTCAGTTTTAAGCTGTTTGACAAGTTTGATAAGCGAAGATTTTTCTAATTTGCCATCAAGTTCATATTTATTAACCCATTTTGTAAAATACCTAACATTATCGGCACGCTGTAATTACATGTATTTCGCGTCTTCGGTTAACGGTGGATCTCGGGATCTTTTTGTGCACTTATTTCCCATGTTGTTCTGAAAATGTTGCATAACCCTTCTTATCACATGGTACCACAATTTCTCTTTTTCACAGTTTATCTGGAATTAACTGCCTACCTATTCTGTTTCCCTGATCTATGACAAGACAGCAATATTTTTTTGTCCCTGATCTGTACAAAACAAATCTCCCTGACAAAATCAAATACTGTAACAAGTCCCTGATCTAAAACAGAAAATAAGGTAAATTCCTCCTTACCTGAGCCCCCGTGATTGATCCGTCTCACTGATGAACCCATTGACTCGTCCTCCAATCTCAGATCAGAAACAGTGGCTGGCCTCTTTTGAACGACAATTTAGTCAGAGGTCTTTCAGTGCAGAAGAACCGATGTGGTGTCTTCCCTGTACGGTTTCATGCCACTGGGCCCATCTGACCTGTGTCAGAGTGAGAGTATCCGGCTCGAAGGACCAAACCTGTCAAAGGAAAAATAACTTCAAAAATTATCAATACACGGCAGGTTCAGGTTAAGGCACTTTAATCTTGCAGCAAGGAGACAAAAAGTGCTAATACAGAGTTTGTCTGACTAAAATCAGGAAGTAAATCCTTCTTTATACATTTTCTAACAAGACATTGCCTACCAAGCTGACGTAACAGATCACAAGTTCTAACATCATTACTTCATAACAGCTGTTTGTCCAGGATTTTCTGCTTGCAGTATCAATTTTGTGAAAAACTTCCTAAGAAAAACAACGTGGCCTTGATGACCACCGGTTAGATACATCTTCCCACTATGCAATGTTACCACTCAAGGTACTATGGCTAATTTGAGCACAAAGCAAGTATAGATTACAGTCCATTTCTTTAAACAGTCCTTTGTCTTTCTGTTATCTTCTTCCTCTGCAGCTGTGCATGTTCTCACAACACGAACAGAGCTGATTGTTCAAAGTTATAATATTATAGAAAACAGTATTATTTCATTTATTATTTCCTGACCTAGCAGATAATCACCTGCTTCTCAGTACATTTCCAAAAGGTGTAAACATGAATTTTGCTGTGCTAGCAAATACTAGGTCAGAGGGCATCTTGCAAGTTTCAGAAAGCATACTGCAGTTTCAAAAACATCTTTTAGTCTCATATAAAACTAAGCTGTATATAAAATAGAATGAAAATGTGTTAACTCTTTTAGCTTCTAATTAGCACTAAGCACACATATTAATACATATTTTTCTGAAAATTACCCAGAGCACACTCTCACCCCATGTGACATACACACACACACACACACACACACACACACACACACACACACACACCCACACATACATATGCCAAGGCTACAGCCAATATGTGTGTAGTACATTGCATATTGATGTCTGATAGTAACTATGGAGTGATTGCAGTGGCCTACAGAGGGCAATGTACCCTTTCCATCTGTCCAGTAGACACATACATGCAGAGAGTGCATCTTCCCCATGTTCCCCACTGGACACCTGCAACACCTGTGATGCCATCACATGTGACCTACAAAGGACATACCATGCCTGACAACATGCCCTGTATGGACAGATGCCACCAATGCCATGGAATGCTGATAGCATGCTATCAGTGTAGGTGCAGCGTTAACCTGCTGTCCATTACCAGTTCCTGCCACATCTGGCCACAATTGGCACATCTGATGATAATCTGTGTACACAACATGGGCCCGACACCTCAGGCGCAACTCTACATGTCACTGTACATGCATGTGGGAGGTGTGCACATCCCAGGCACCATCCATGGCATGGACTAGTGAACACATATGTGGCAGGCGATGCACAACATTGGCCACATGCAATAGCACCACAGGTGACAGGATGGTGGATACAATACCACCTGTGTGGGCAAATGCAGAAACCACAGGCCTGAGCCACAATGCAGACCATTTTCATGTGGCCTGATGCCAAGGTATACCCATCACCTAGCCTTGTATAGCCATCTGCCTCAGTCAACCACCACATACCCGTGCAGAAATGCACCCATGCATGTCAGTACTGGCACTCTGTGTGTTTGTGTGTGTGTGTGTGTGTGTGTGTTGTATTGTGGGTAAGATCACAACCACACTCACTACAACGCCCAGTGGCATACTGAAGCATGTCAGACACCTCCCCATACCCTTCGCCCATACAACCTCCATATGACCCATGTGGTGCATGTGATACCTGCACAGTGATGTGTTGAGGCAATCCCACATGGCTGGGTTGTAATCCTGGCCCTGCCAAGTGTGTCATTGTGTGTGTATCCCTGTGAGAGTGTGGCTGTGTTGACGGTGGCACCTGTTCATGTGGACAGGCACGTGTACGTTACCTACCATATAGCTACCATATCCCTGTTGCAGATGTCATTCACCATCACATATATGTTCTGAGGGCTCCACAACAGGTGGCACATCTAAAAACTGCACAGAACTGTGATAGCACTATATAGTTGTCAGGGGTTTGATACCCTGTGCTGATAGGTGTGTGACACAAACATGTTTAGGTTTTACTCTCCCACCCCTCCCTGACTTGTCTTAGCCTCTGTCTGCCTCTCCCACTCCCTCTCTGGTGGATGTGGAGACCTACACCTGCTTTACTTAGGCAGCAGCATGTGTATTTCAAGTGATGCTCATGACCAGCTGATGGCCTCTGCACAAATTGAAGCCCTCCCTTAGCCGATTGCATGTGGAACAGCTGTGGTAACATTCCCATAGCCAATTGCATGGAAACACATTGCAATATCTAGGAACATCATGTTGGTGTTGGCCCTTTTCATTCACTATGAGCAGGAACTAGATCTGTTGTTTGGCAAACAGCATCTCAGATGGACTGGGTATGTACCTCTAACAACATACACTATGGAAACAGGGCAACACACAGGAGGGGATGTGCCTGACCTGACTACAGACTGTAAGTGCTGCTACACTGCATTTGGAGTAATGTTGGTTTAACAGTGTGTATGTGGATATGACTATCCTACATGCCTCAATACCTGCCATGTCAGTTCTATGTTTATGAGGAATCCCCATTTGCAGGGTCATCTGCAGACTGGGCAGTGTGTTGTGCCTTTGGTGTCATGTGTTACCTATGGAGCGACTATCTATGGACTGCAGAAAGTAGTGAAAGGATTGCAGTCTGTAGATGGTGAAAGCTGTCACAGTTACTGACTTCATATCCCTCAGAGGACATATGTTGCAACAAACCATGTTACAACAGTAAATGCATGAGATTATCACAGCAAGAACTCAATATTGGCCTTGTGTATGTGCTTCCAGCCCCAACTCTGTCAACCTTTGCTCATATGTCGTGAATGCAGAGGTGCATATGTGCTGTACACCATAATTAGTGTCATCATATCTGATAACAAGCCAGTGATTTATCAGACTGTTACACATGTACAGTGGGGGCTATAGTTGATGACATAACCTGGACATACTGTGGTTGTTTGTACAGTACTGTGGTCTGTGTACTTATGGTGAATGTCAGCAGTGTGTGTATTGTTAATATGTACCATGGCCTGTGTACAGACTATAGTAGTTGTCATCGTTCTAGGTCCCGTCCTATATGATGTTACATGCTGTTCCACTGTATGTTACCGTATTGGCTTACATGTTTTGTGGGCCATACACACACATGTCCCATAACACAGTCAACCATCAGACCAAACTGTGTAGTGGCCCAGTATATGTAGGGATAGTGTTTGAGTGGCACATATGAGGATGATGTTGAACAGATAGAGCATATACTGTAATATTATCCTAGCTTGCCATATGTGGTTGTGGCTCTGTTCTCATTGTTTGTGGTTATGCACTTTCACACAGGTGTATCTTACCCTGTGATGTGACATGCCTGTACACCCTGCTATATATGCAGGTACATGTGCATTGTCCCATAGGAGATGTTGGCCAGTGGTGAGCCAGTCTGGCTGTTGCCTGCACAGTGCATTGTTACATGCCTAGCAGCTTAGTGTACTTACCCAATAAGATGTCATGTGCAGATACTTGCCAGCCATACTACTGCCAGGCCTCCCTTAATAGTCATGTATGTCAGACAGTGCAGTCGGATGCTGTACTGATGTATGTCAATATCTAGTGGGTAGTATGTGGCCATGGCACCCCTGTACCAGCAGGTATTACGTGTCAGGCCAGACAGGTGTGTGTGAATGCATAACGGGTTCATATTATAACACCGAACGCTGAAAACAGCGAACAGTGTTACATCGACACATATTTAGCGCACGCTGAAAATGTCAAAACCATAGAACAGCAGTTTCCTTCCCAGGGAAAGAAATCGCTGTTCCAACCCCCCCCCAAAAAAAAACATTAAACACTTCCAAACACATACATGCATATCCTAACCCTAATTATACATCCCACCAAAAACCAGTACACAACTAAGTACACATATGCACGTGACCCAACCATACATCTAACAAAAAAAAGCAGAAAACATTTTAAAACATATGCACTTACCTTAACCTGCACCCTAACCCTAATGTCAGTAACTCTCACACATTTATATAAACAATTCCATACACTTACCTTAACCCTAATCCTACCTCCCCAAAACAAAAGTAAACAGCTAAAAACACACACACTCACATGTAAGTCAACCATACATCTAATGCAAAATAAAAAAACAGTAAACACGTTCATACATATGCACTTACCTTAACCCGCACCCTTACCCTAAGGTCAGTAATTGTTGCACAATTATGCTCGGGAGCTATACCAGACAAGGGATCACACTACACTTCAGAACAGGCAAAGCAATGAAGCGGACAAGCGACTTCTTTCCCAGGGAAAAAATTCGCTGAACAGCCGCTTTGCTGTTTTGCCTGTTCACCCTACGTGTCGATGAAAGCGCATTCGATAAAATGCGTTTTCTTCTTTCTAATATGAACCCTGCATAACCTATGGTGACATATGTATACCTGTAATGTGTTATACCCATCTACATGGCTGTAAACATCCATGTTGGCAGGCATGGTATACATGTTTTGCACTATGGGTTTTGTGTATACCTCTGAACTGTACAGAGTGTGTCAGAATGTCCACACATATTGGCCAATATCCCTGCTACAGTCGACAATACTGTACATGCAAGCAGCGGTACTTTACTATGATGTCCTTAGGATGTCTGTCTGTAGCCAATGGCACACATGTGGAAAGCAGATGTGACCCCCCCACACACACACACACACACCATGGCTGTGAAGACAATCCCAATTACAGTAGCAATAGTATATAGCACTGTAATAGTACACAAATAAAGGTTTTCCATTCCTGCAAACCTGTGTGTGGTGTTTTTTTCCTATGACTTCTTTGTGGGTATATGTTGCAGGCAATGATTGTCATTTGTATGGGTGGCCCATACAGTGTCCAGTTGTTCAGGTGTGAACTATAGGCATAATGGCTGTTCCATATTTTGTGCACCTCCTATATATGTATCTTACTGTACATATCACTGCATGTGAATGTGTAGGCACATGTATATCTATATATATGTAAATATAAATATATATATATATATATATATATATATATATATATATATATATATGTATATCTGCATATATGTGTCTGTCTACATGTATCCTGGGGATGTTGATAGCTTCCACATTTTATATTTCCCATGGGAGCCAGACTGTACTGCATGTTATGTTACCAAAACCGGCCTGACATCATACAGGTGGGATGCAGTACTGTTAACATCTTGTGCCCATGTCATGTCAAGTCCTGGTTATGGGATCTGCAACACTTGGTAGTGTATTGCAGGGTGGACATGTTTGGCTGGGAGGGGTATGCCTATTCATACAATATGTATATTGTTTGGGGCCTCCCAACCCCATTAATGGTGCATGTCGACATATTTGTTTTTTGTAAATCTACCATTGCTATCTATGGATGTATGCCCATGTATTCCTATATAGGTATATATATTTGCTTACATATTTCTGTGTCCATATATACCTACGGAGATATATATCTGTGTACATATATGTAACCTGCTGTGTATATGTGGACATGTAGGTGTTGTCATATATATGTGTAGATGTCGGCATTTGCATGTATATATGTTCATATATATCTATATCTATGTATATATTTCAGACTATTTTATATATATATATATATATATATATATATATATATATATATATATATATATATATCTACATATATAGATATGTAATATATATTTAGATATGGATATAATTGCACACACACACATACATCTACATGTTGGTATACATTCTTTGTACTGTTGCATGACTGGGCTGGATGTTATGTTACTGACAACATCAAATTTATGTATAACTGGTATGGCTTAGTGGCAAAAGACTTTGTGTATGGTGTGCATGGTTTTGGGTTTGAACCTTGCAGAGGTTGTTTATTTTGCTGCTGGGCAGAACACGAGCCATTGGATACAGACTGATTAAGGCACTTTAAAGCAGTGCATCTTTATTAGACAATAATTTAGTTATCAGAAGGGGAACCTGTAGTGCCGTGTGTATACTAGGGTTGTGTGATTCCCATATACCTGAATCAGACATTCCTATTAGGTTCCGTGTGCATACCGGGCAACCATGTGTGCCACGTAGGCTTTACGATACCTGCAAAGGAAACTGTTAGCGTAAAAAAAGTCGCACGTAAAGTCTATTGTTATTACCAGGGAAACATTTGTCCCATGTTGAACAACCCAAAAATTGGGTGCTCTACGTTACACTAAAACTAGATGAGCAACGGTACTCATGGCTGTGTTTATATGTGCATGGACAACAGCGTGTGGCAGACCTAGGATACTTGGGTCGGGACAATGTACAGGATGAGTCCCGAGAGGAGGAGGAGTGGGGGGTGTGCAAAGTGTGGTGGTGTGGTAGCTATGGTCCGGTAACCAGGGAAGGGGTGGTGGCTGCGTGTGTGCAGTGGGGGGTGGGGTTGGTGTGGAACTATGGGTAATGAATGTATGGGTCGAGGATGGGCTGGGTTGGATGGGCCTGTACAGGTCAGCCTGCCTAGTGGGTGAGGATAAGGGAATGAAATATAGAACAAGTAAAATATACGAGAAACATAATTTAAATCCGTATTCATATATGGAGATATATATGCACATACACACATATATATGTAGATATATATATATATATATATATATATATACACACACACATATAATCACTCACACATGTACATATACACAGCAATGACTTCAACAAGTGGCTAAGTTTCTGATGTCATTCAAAGGGGATCCAGTATCTGTCTGCCTGGGACGACATGATTGACAAACCACGATGCTTTGCCAGAGATGGTCTGCACCAGTTGCCCCTGGGATTCAGGTTACTGGCTACAGCTGTTAGTACCCCCATAGTGCCTTATCTAGACAAGGTTCAAAGGACAAAACCACCACCACAACAGGTACAAGCATGCAAAACTGAAGGTACTGCTACTCAATGCTAGATGTCTAAACCTAACAAGGCACTCTCTTGAGGCACACCTACAAATGGGGAACATCGCTATCAGTGCAGTAAATGGAACCTGGTTCAACGCTCCAGAGAACACACCTGTAATACCAGGCTACAACTCTTATCACATATTTTGGACACCAAACCAAGACCACAACACTACAGATGGAGGAGTGTCCATATTCACCAAGGTTATTCACACCTCCAGCCAAGTTCCCAACATAATGCATCTGAGAATCTCCAGGTGCAACTAACAGTAGGTATGACTGCACTCCAAATAGTAGTTTGCTACAGATCCCCCACCATACCCCGAGATTCACACTACACCTTTATAAACATACTGGACATTATTAAGATACAGCCACACACCATAATACTGGGTGAGTTCAACTACCCTGCCATTAACTGGGAAAACTACTTGGGTACCGACACCTTTTACCAACAGTTCCTGGAATTTATACATTGCAACCCCCTGGATCAACTGATCCATTGTCCAACCAGGGGCTCCAATATCCTAGACCTGGTCATTACCAACATGGGAGACAGATGCTCCACACCAGTGGTCACCCCCTCATGGATCAGGTCTGACCATAAGGTAATCCCTGTTGACATACACATCCCACCCCCACACGCCCCTAAGGAAACCTCCATAAGAACTCTCTCCAAAGCCAACATCATGCTACTCAAGTCAGACATGACATACTTCATGACATCCATGGAGACGGGAGCTGACAGTGCAACTGGTGAATCCCACACTAAGGCACTATGTGAGCACATCCACTCATGCATGAATTGTGCCATCCCAAATAGAACCAAGATGCTGTCCTCTGACAAGGAAAGCCAATCTGGTGCTCCACTGACATAAACAAACTATACAAAAGAAGGAAGAAACTGTTGAGAAAAAGAGTATAATCCCAAATTGCAAACAGCTCCTTTACCAGCCTCAGTAAGAAGCTGAGATCCTCAGAATCCCCCAAAGAGTGTTATGTACATACAATTGCCAGAGATTCCAAGGACAACAACATGGCATTCTATAGATATGTCCAGAATCTAAACTGTAATGCCCAGAACTGCTCTGAGCTACTACAGACTGGCATTAAATATACTTATTCCAAGGAGTTTGCCAATATCTGGGCAGATCGCTTTAGTGCCACATTCAACCTCCTCTGACCCCTTAAGGGGCCCATCTCACTACCAAAAGATTGCCAATTCCACTAATCACAGCCACACAGGTAGAAACCCCACTCTCCACATCTAGGAATACAGCATCCATGGGACCAGATGACATCCCGGGCTGTGTACTACATAAACTACAAAATACATTTGCACCTCACCTAAGTGTCATGTTTAATTATAGCCCAACCTCAGTCTTCGATCCCACTGAGTGGCACACAGCTACAGCTATCACACTCCACAAGGGGGGATTCACCTTGGACCCTGGGAACTACCATCCCATCAGACTGAAGAGCCTGATCTGCAAGGGCATCGAATACATTATCATGGAACTTATAAACTAAGACATTGGCAACCAGCAAACACTGGACCCCACCCAGGTTGGGCTCGTGAAGGGCCAATCTTATCTCCTGAACCTGATTGACTACCTAAAAATAGAACCATTGCTGTAAACAAAGTCACTCGTGATGTCTATTGTTATTACAAAAATAAAGTCACCCCATGTGGGACAACCCAAAAATTAAGGTGTTATCCTTTGCAGTAACCTCATGTCTGCAAAGGTAAGCATGGCTGTATTCATATGTGCATGGGCTACAGTGTATGGAAGACCGAAAATACTTGGGTCAGGACAATGTACAAGATGTGTCCTGAGAGGTGGAGGAGTGGAGGGTGGGAAAAGTGTGGTGGTGTGGTTGCTACAGGCCGGTAACCAGAGAAGGGATGGTGGCTGCATGTGTGCAGTGGAAGGGGGAGGCAGAACTGTGGGTAAAGTAAATATGGTTCGAGGAGAGGCTGGGTTGGATGGGCCTGTACTGGTCGGCCCACCTAGTGGGTGGGGGTGAGGTGAATGAGATATAACAATGTGAAACATAAAAGAAAAATACTTTAAATCCCTATTTAAATAAAACACTTAAAATAAACTTGGTACTGTATTGCAGGGCAGACGTGTTTGGCTGTGGGGGGTATGACAATTTGTACAAGACATACATTGTTTGGGGCCTCTCAACCCCATTAACGGTGCATTTGGACATATATGTTTCTGTTAATCTACCATTGCTATCTACAGATATCTGGCCATATATACCTATATGGGTATATATATATTTGCTTATATATTTATAACTATGTCCGTATATACCTACGGAGATATATATCTGTGTGCATATATGTAACTTGCTGTGTATATGTGGACATATAGGTGTTGACATATATATGTGTAGCTGTCTAGATGTCTGCATTTGCATGTGTGTGTGTATATATATATATATATATATATATATATATATATATATATATATATACATATGTTCATAAATATGTATATATTTCTGAATATTTTTATATATATATATATATATATATATATATATATATATATATATATATACTACATATATAGATATGTCATATCTGTTAGTTACACACACACATGCATCTAGGTGTTGGTATACATTCTCTGTACTGTTGCATGACTGGGCTGGATGTTATGTTTCTGAAAACATCAGATTTATGCATATCTGGCATGGCTTAGTGGTAAATCACTGTGTATGGTGTACATGGTCCTGAGTTTGAGTTTTGCAGAGGCTGTTTATTTTGTTGCTGGGCAGACATGGGCCGTTGGATACATAGTGATTAAGGCACTTTAAAGCAGTTGTACATGGGTTTGTGCAGAGCTAAGCACTGCTAACTTCCGGCTACAGTTTCTTATACTCAGTTAGCTTCCACATTGCTTTATCTGTGTAGGCAGTGCTTACCCCCACGCAAACACACATAAACACGCTTACCAGTGCTTACATATGCTTACTACTGCTTAGTTGTGCTTACACCTGATTACTAGTGCCTTATTCATTATGACACTGCTACTTCACATGTGCATTTCCTGCAGTACTCTAGTTCATACATATGTGTTGTTTAGTGGGTTTTGCAACAAAACTATTGGTTATAACGTGCTTTGCCATGTAAAATAGACTGTGATGCAGTGGGACTCGAACCGGGAATACCTTCTTGTTAGGCGAATGCTCTGCTGCTTCATTTGCATATATCTTCCCTGTTATCCTCTTCAGCCTTCTCAGCTGCTTTAACTGTAGTTAAGCGTTGGGCACACCTGCGGACCTACAGTTAGCTGTACTCAGATTTTTAAACAAAATGAATACACGTTTTTTTTCATTTCATTTTAATGTACTTTTGCTGTTGTACATATGGGGAACTGTTGGTGGGGATATGCGGACACCTATGAGCGATCTCACTCGTTTCTTCCCAGTTTCTGCTGTTCTACATTGCAGGGGCGTGTTTATTCTGAAAGCTCTGCTCTCAGACATGCCCCCCTGCCCTCGTACATGCTCTGTGTAAGCCTAGGAGCTTGGGCAGTGCATCTTCATTGATATGCATGGCACGCTGCCATCCTGCTCCTAAACAGGCACTTCCGTGCAGGGCTTAGCTAGTCCTGCATGGAAGTTTAGTAAATCCAGGGGGGTGTTTATGTTGCTGCATCTATGTCTGTGACATAGACCGGCTCACATGAGAGATAATTTTTAATTTTACCATTATTCTTTATAAACATTTATGGATAAGTAGGCCTTGTAACATTATGCACTTTGTGAAGTGAAAGTTATTATTTGTGGAGTGAAATCCATCACCTCCCCAGCCAACAATCAGAAATTTTAGGAAAGGCAGAGTAGCCTTTAACGTCCAAATCAGCGCTAGATGAGACATGCGTAAATTAGACTTTAGTCACTACTCTTTAATCATGAAATCACAATGTATGTAGCCTAACCACTACATGATTAAGTACCGCAAATAACAACCACCAAACAATGGAGGGAAAAGCTAAGCAACAAGCAAGAACATGTCACATGCTCACCAGTAGACAAATCATTTCACTCGAAAAAAATCAAGTATTGAATTTCTTGAGTCTTAATATGTTGCCACACTTTTAGAACCACGAAAAGCAAAACCAGCAAGCAAGCATTTACAGAAGACTGACTAGCAAATACCCAATAGTTCAGTTAATTATAGCACATTAAGAACCAAGCAAAGCATCACAAACAAGCAAGTACTTTTCAGAGAACCCACTGCTAAATTCTATACTTCAATGAAAAATAATCATTTATTGAATTTAAAATTTTCCAGAAAAGGGAAAGATTGTGCAAAAAAAAAAAACAGTAACCACACACTAAGACATAATCACACAAGCAGCAGCACCAAAATGGCCACAAAATAATAAACTGCTTTTTATTAATGCCACATTCAATTCGCATTTTCACCCTTCAGATAACAGACTTCATCAGAAATCATACCCACAATCTCAAGCTTATATATAATTTTAAAATCCACTCAACCAATCATAACACTAATACAATTATTAACGTAATTGGCATACATTGTATTTTCCTTGGTCAATGACCAAAAATGCTTCTGTGTACCCTTTAACTACACACATTTACAATGTGATAAATATATATTTTAAAAAATGTCCATAAAAACATCAGTAAAAATGTATAAAAATTATATGTATATGAAAATGTTTATATGTTTATGAGCAAGACACCGTACTAGTTGAATTATCCATAATGTGGTCTGGAACTCCGTCTAGTGGATTTTTTTAAAAATTACATCAAATTTAGTCCTTCCATATAGGTTCCTATCACATAGTCGAATTTTTACAAGTTTGAACCTTATATGGTCGAGACCATAAGTTCGAATTTGTAAAAGTTTGAGTGTTTCAATGGAAATCTCCATAAGCAGAAGTTTCCATTTTGTTTAATGGGGTGCGAGATCGAAGTTGGTATATTTAAGTAGCAGGGGATGTGGGGGCACAGCCCCACATGTGGGGTGCAGGGGGGCTTGCTCCCTGCTTAAAATAGCTTATTTTGTTTTCCGTTGTTTTTTTTTAACCATAGTCGAAGTTTGTAACTTCAAACATAATGGTTCGAACATCATGTGTTTGAAGTTATAAGACCTCGACTATGTGATATAGACCCCTTCCATATATATGTAAAATACATATATCCTTCAAATCAACTTTCTATTTAACCACTGAAATGTGTGACGGTGCAAAACAATGCAAAACAATATTTATTCTTGGTCATCCCACAAAGTGAATAAACATTTCCTGAATACATTTATTTATTTATTACTTGGATGCTCTTAATTTTAGTACAGGGGATATACTGATATTTCCATTAAGCCCAAGCAAAATATTGGCCTCAAGGTGAATTTGCCATAACAGTTCTCTATATTCAAGTCTCGTTTCCCAAGGGCCGCCCCTTATTTAGTAACTTTATTTAATCTAATGAGTTATAGCACTTTTGGTTTAGTACAACAGATGATCACAGTTTCATTACTATAAAGCTATATGGGACTTATCCTACCAAAAGATCAGACATCCAGACAGACTACAAAAGCTTTTAGGCACCTTCCTCACATGCTATACATCTGTGCAGCATGAGTGTGCTGGTATAAGGTGGACATATGGGAGCTGATATTCAGAACTTTCTTGTTGCTGAAAAGTTCAGTCAAATATTTCATTTTCTCTGCAACTCCACTTTCGGTAGTCAGCTCACACTTCAGTTTTCTGGGCAGATAAGTACCCATAAAGAGACTTTCATTTATATTTGACTAAAAATTGTAGAGAATTTTTCCCCTTATGTCTAGTAGAAGAGGAAAACTGTGCTTGTGTTAGACAAAGCCATACAAAGATTAAGCTATATGCAGCCTGTCTCTGTTTGTCTGGGGAGTCTCATGATGTCTATTTGTTTGACATTTGCCTTTCCTTTCCCCCTAAAACTATCTAAAGTGAACAATGACCTAAATCACTTTTTAGGGAATCAAAGGCTTAAAATCCTTAATTTGTCCTCCATGGCTAGTGACTCTTCTTCATGGATGTCCACCTTCAGATGAAGAAAAATGAGAAAACTGCTAGAGATGATTCAGAAGGAACCCATCCTTTCACCTTGGTTTCTGGTCTGGGACCAAAATATCCACTGTGGCCATCCTGGAGCCCTCAGTCCATCATGTTCCTGATTCCTCTGGTCTTGCTCCATGGGAAGCTGCTGTGGGTCAGTCTTTCATTAATACTGGACATCAGGCAACTGACAAGAAGAGAAAACATTTTTTTTGAGAAGTGTTGGTCAGTATAATTCAGCTCTTAGTAAGAGAGGAGGTAGCATGTTCCCTCATGGAGGTCCAGAAGTCCTAGATATCCAAGACTATTAAGCTACACACTCCAGCAAAAAATTAGGAAGATCAAGTACCTTTCTACCATTTCCACTCCAGCCAGTGTTAAGGGATCCCAATAGCAGTGGCATCATTTTGCAAAAGGAATGTTTGGAGATTTTCAGTCACTTTAGTCCTTTACACCAGTCTCTACTCATTCCAAGAGGAAAATATTCCCTTCTTCTTCTGAGGAAGATTTTTCCTCAGATTTAGACAAAGGGAGCCTTAGATTGTGCATGTCAGGTTTCCTTCCCAGATAGTTTGATTAAGAATCTGAGGAAAAGCCCTCTTCTTATTCTCATGTTGAATCAAGTACCCCTTAGAAAATGAAGTACATGTTTAAATGGGAAGAAAAAATACATTTCAGGTACTCAGTAGAGGTGCTATGACATTCTTGACACAAATTCCTCAGAAATCCTAGAAATTCCACCTGTTCTTGGAGATTTGTTGGATGCATTTACGTCTACTTGTTCCAACCCCTTGATCTTAAGAATCCTGACAGGCTTTATAAGGTGCCAGAATCACACAAGTACCTTTTCATAGATTCTCTGTCAGATCCTGTGGTCATTTCTGTTGATAACATTGGAGCTTCTAAGCTATCCTCTAACTCCATTCCTAATATTAATGATATCAGTACATTACATAGAGTAGGTGAGAAGGTCTATATTTCTTTATCCCACAACTACATAGCTATATATTGTCAGGTCCATATGGCCAAATTCCTCATCACAACATATTTCAGAAATGCATCAGATAATTTCTAATCTGCCTACTTCTGATTCTAAATCCTCACTGACTAACTTGCTTCCATCTACATCTCAGATCACAAAACATACTCTGGTGCTGTTGTGATGCAGCTGATGTATCTGTAGGTCTGGAGCTATAGGAGCCATAGTACATAGATAGGCCTCGCTCAGGTTACAGAGTCATCCTGAGGATATTAAATCCCAGATTCTCAATGTCACCTGAGAGAACGATATACTTTTTGGTGGCTTTTCTGCTGAAGTGTGAAAGTGTTTAGAAGAAAGGGGTAAACTAATTCAAGGAAAAGAAAACTTTCTTCAGTTAAATGTCCCTAAGTATAACAGGAACTATGATTCTAGCCCTGACTTTTTCCATACTTTGCTGAAAGCAAATAACCTCCAATGCTTACATTCTAGAAATAATCCAGAATAGCTAGATATGGCAGTGGGAATAATTTCCTCCAAGATCAGCAATCTTATTCAGATAATGTTTCATATATTTGTTCAGGGTATTACAGAACCTGTTCCCAGTGCCAGTAGGGATAGGGGTATTACTCCAGGGTTTATCTGATACTCAAGGCAGAACGCACATGGAGACCAGTATTAGATCTTTCAGTTTTAAACACTTTTTTAAAAAATCCAAAACATAAAAATGTTAACAGACTTGGTTTACAAATGTAAAGTTAACTATATGTTATGATTAAACTATATGTTGTACTGAGCTTCAAAAATGTAACCACAGGGCACTCTGCTGGAAGAAAGCTGATAAGTCAAGCATTGTATGAATGTTTTATCTCAAGCTCAGAGACAGGATGTATGGACTAGGAAATTCTTTCTATTGTCTTGATTTAAGAGATAATTACTAGGGTTTTACATGTATAATGTCTTTTATTGCTGCGGCTCCCTGACCAGGTGCAACTTATTAAGAAATGTAAATTCTGAGTTTCTGGTACCATGGGAACTAGAAAAGTGATACAAGTAATGTAATGAGAAATGACTCAGCAGTACTGGGTGTTTATCAGTTTAAGACTTTCTCAGAGAGAAAGATTTCAGCATTTTGGATTTTGTCTGAACCTGAACACATCAACTCACCAGCACTCTGCCTTTGCTCTGTAAGTAGGATCTTAGATCTTAGTTTTTTTCTTAGAGATAGATAGAAAATAACCAGCTTAGTCTAGCTGTTTTCTATATTTATGTCAGACTATTCTACAGTATTATTTTAAAGCACTGGTTGGACAGAGAGAGTGCTGGAGGTTTTGGCTTGACCACTAAGCTGAAATCTGTAACCTATAGCTGTGCCAGTGGGGAGTCTTACTGGGGATCTGGAAAGAAAGGGAGAAACCAACCCCAGGCTGACTGTGATCTCTGTGTGCTCTTAAGGGAAATTGTAATTTACTGTTTGTGTACTTGTTATCCTCCCAGTGTGCACACCCCTCACTGGTGCTAGTGGTGAGGATTGAGGCTCCTTGATTACTGGGTCAGTGCACGGGCGTCACAATGTCACATATCCTATTAATGTTACTGCTGTAAGTAAGTGATATTTTGCAAGTGTGGTTGATGTTAAAACGAATCTCAGTACCAGAGTTAGACATGATGCCATTAGATCCAAGCCCAATCGTGAAATAAGATTTAGCAGCAGTATGGCATAAATCACTAACTTCATTAAGCGCTTTATCTATCTCCACTTCTCTATAGCCCCTCTCAATAAAATCACATTTCAATCTAGCATTAGCTTGTGAATAATCATGACTGTTAGTATGTAATCTAGACATCTTTAAAATTGTCCTTTAGTTACATTTTTAAAGACTTGATTGGGGTGCATCCTAGAACAGTGGAGCAATCCATTCCTTCTGCATTCTTTCCTGATAAGTGAACTCTCAATATTCCCATCTCAAATACTCAGATTAAACTCTAGGAAATCTAAATCATGTTCAGAGTATCTTACAGAAAATTTAAAACATATACTATGTTGTTCCATATAACCTACAAATTGTTCTAACAATTCACTCCTTCCATAAAATAAAAATATCATCCACAAATCTGTTATATTACAAGAGATGTGGAGCAAACACATGACTAGAAAAAAATATCGCATTACTTTCCCAGTTAGCCAAAACTAAGTTGGCATTACTGTTAGCACATGGTGTTCCCATCACCACCCCAAGTTTCTGCATGTAATAGACATCATTAAAAACAAATATATTGTTTGCCAATACTAATTCTAACAAAATGCATAGCAGATCAATATGACCTGGTGTATAATGAGTGTTAGCTCTTAAGAAATCTTTAACTGATTCTATACCAAAATCGTTGGGTATTATAGTGAATAGCATGGAAACATCTAAAGTGAATAATAATGTATCTATTCCTAGGGGTCCCAAAGTCCTTGTATAATCTTCTAATGAACATAAAAAAATGTCCAGTGTCTCTAATGACAGCTTGTGCTTTAGTAAGTGGCCCTTTTAATTGTTTCTCAATATAGATTGAAATAGACTCTGTTACCAAACCTCACCCTGAAACTGTAGGCCGCATTGGTGGGTTTACCATCTGTTTGTGTATTTTTGGTAAACCATGAATCATTGGAACCAAAGGCTTTGCTACAAACATAAAATCATATAACTCTTTGCTTATTACAGAAGTTAATAATAATTCATATAAACAGCTGTGTATGAGTTTAACAATCTTATTAACTTCAAAATGTGGAATAATAGCATAAGTCGTAGAATCATTCAACATGTCTAAAGTACTATTTATATACTGTGTAGAGTCAAGCAAAATGGGTTCCTATCATGTAGTCAAACTTTTACATGTTCGAATCTCATATGGTCGAGACCATAAATTCGAATTTGTAAAAGTTTGAGCGTTTCAATGAAACTCTCCATAAGCGGAGGTTTCCATTTTGTTCAATGGGGTGCGATCTCGGAGTTGGTATATTTAAGTAGCAGGGGGTGGGGAGTGCATGGGGGCCTTGCCCCTTGCTTAAAACAGTTTATTTTGTTTTTTGTTGTTTTGTTTTTTTAGCCATAGTCGAAGTTTTGTAACTTCAAACATAATAGTTCGAACATTGTGTTCAAAGTTATAAGACTTCGACTGTGTGATATAGACCCAAGCAAAAGAACAGTCCCACCCTTATCAGCAGGGCGTATACCTATATTAAAATTGTCATGCAACTGTTGCAATGTTAGATGCTCTTCTCTATTTAAAGTAAATAAATCTTTATGCGAACACACATTAAGTAAATTAAAAACGTCAACTTCAATAACTGGGTGAAGTTGTGGGTTGTATAAACTAGGTTTTTAAAACATTCAACATTAGATATATTATTATGAGGATATATACGTTTCAAAGCAATATTCCTCACAAACATCCTAAGATCCACCACAACGTCACTGACCTGTGATGAATGAGCTAAAATAAAGTTCAGCCCTCTATTTAAATGTTTCTTTTGTGATGCTGTCAGAGTCAATGGGGATAAATATGCCTTTAAAGCCAGCATTAAAGAAAAGGGTGTTATGCTATTGAATTAACTTTTTTTTGTTTGAACCAATTTTTTTTGTTTGATTGGTTGCTCTAAGTTGCATTCATTGGTTTCTTGATGTATTAATCATATATTAAGATGTTGCATTTAATATTGCATGTGGATCTGAAGAAGCAGTGACTGTGTGAAAGCCCTTATCCTGTTGTTTTATTCTCTTTTATTAAAGTTTATGCCAGTAGCTGTGGTGGTCACTTTGATTTGTTGCTGTATATGTATGATTGCAGTAGTTAGTTTGTATATAAGTTACTTAAGTTAAAGTCAGTAAACTTCTATTGTGATGTGTTTGTAAATAATAAAGCTGCTTGAACATGAAGACTCTTCTATTGTGTTCAAAGTAGGAGAGTGTCATGGTGGCAGAACTGGGATTCCAGAGAATGATATTTGGAGCCATGAGGTGCAGAGATGATAGTGAAGGTAAACTAAAATAAACGAGCATGAAAAAGAACCAGAAAAGAATCAAAGGTAATGAGAATTCACATGAGCTGCTTATTTTATAAAAAAGATAAAATAGAGCATTACAAGGGCACAAACCACATTATTAAACAAGCGCGAGGCACAAAAGGTTTATTAACTAAGGGAAATGTTTAAAATTAAGATAGTTGACAAAACGGTTATCAGAAAAGCAAAACTAATGTGTTTAAAGCAAAACTAGTGTGTTTATGGCAAAACAGGCATGTTTAGAGTAAAATGAGCACAAGAATAGTGCAATAGGCATGAAAACAGATTAAACGAGCAAAACGAATATAATAAGGGCAAAAAAAGGGCACATTAAGCGTAAATAAAGCAAGACAACTGCATGTTTTTGGCAAAGTGCTGTGTTTTGGCATAACTATAACTTTGAATTGTAGTAATTTGAAGTATTTCAAAGTGTGTAAAAGTGCTTAGTGTGTGCTTATTACTGTGCATGTATTCTGAAGAGTTTATATGTATGCAAAGTGCAACTATTTTGTGAAGTACAGTCAAAGTATAGCCATTTCGAAAGGTTTCTTGTGCTGAGTATGTCTATTCACAAAGTGCCGCCATTACAGAGTGTTTATTACATTGTAAAGAATTTCCTAGCAAGGTACCGCCATTTTGAGGAAATTTTAGTATGCTGTGTACAGTTTATTCACAAAGTGCTTCTTCTTCTTCTTCGTTTGGCTTTTCCCGGTTAGGGGTCGTCACAGCAGATAACCTGTCCGCTCATGATTGGCAGTGGAGTTTTACAGTGTCGAGTTGCCAGCCCGAGGCCCAACCTTCCACAGAAGGCACACACACATGCACAAACTCACACCTAGGGCCAATTTAGAGTGTCCAATCCACCTACAACATGTCTTTGGGATGAAACCGGTGCACCCAGAGGAAACCCACGCGATCACAGGGAGGACATGCAGACTCCACACAGAAGGCACCCCAGCTGAGAATCGAACCGGAGAAACTCTTGCTGAGAGGCTGCAATACTAACCGCTGCACCACCGTGGCCACCCAGTTTATTCACAAAGTGCAATTACTTCAAAATAATTATTGACTCTGAGCTTCTCTTGCTTAGTTCACTAGCATTGTGCGGTTGTTTGAAATGTTTCTTTTACACTGATAAGAGGTGATTTCTTGCAGTACAGTAATTTCAAGAATATTACAGTGTCCGGGAGACTTATTTTGCAAAGTTCAGTTATAGAGAGGCTTATTGTGCTATTGGGCAAAGTTACAAGTATTGGCATACATTTCTGGCATATGTGTGTGTGCCCGTGTATGTTTGCAAAACCTTTCACTCATATGTTTTAATATGGCAGACAGATTTTGAAAGCCCTTACAACCTGTATTTGATCAGAATATTGCAGAGAATTGGAGAATATTTGAGCAAGAGTAAGATATTTTTATACAAGCTGCTTAATCAGATAAAGATGCACGCACCAGGGCATGCATTTTGCTAAACCTAGCTGGGTCAGAGGACATAGAAAGAGAGTGTTCATTTGTGTATGCACCAGCAGTATATGAGGGTAAAGGGTCTATATTAAATCATCAAATGCTTAGAAAAGCGAACAATGATTTATCGACCCCATGTTAGCAAACTCAAATGCTTTGAACAGCGATTTTTTTCCAAGGGAAAAAAATCACTGTTCCAAAAAAAAAAACACTTAAAACATAACATAAAGTGGGGGGCTGTGCCCCCTCACTTCCCCCTACTTAAATATACCAACTCCGAGATCGGACTACAGTGAGGAAAATGGCAAAGTAATGGACGCGGCCAAGCGATTTCTTTCCCAGGGAAATAATTTGCTTATATGCCGCTTTGTCATTTTGCCTTTTCTTCTTTTAAAGTTCGACCAAGACACATTCAAAAGAATGTGTCTTCGGTTATCTGATAGGAACCCGAGGGAGAAGGTGAAAATTGTCGTGTTTTTGTACAGACTGATTTAAGAGAAGTCCCGGAGTGTTTCAAGAGCAAGTTCAGAGAAATGTATAACCTCCATACAAATATTACATTAGAGAGGCACTTGTTTTACATGAGAGATCAGAAACGAGAGGAAACTTTTACAGCTTATATAACTGACCTGAGAAACAAAGCCAAAATGTGTCAGTTTGGTGACTTAAAAGATGAGTTAATAAAGGACAGGATCGTGTGGTATTAATAGTGTTGCTGTAAAAAAGATTTTGCTTTGTGAAAGTGATTTAACATTGAGTAAAGCCATTGACATTTGTCAAATCCATGAGGTGACAAGAGCATGGTTTCAGCAGGCTCCAGAGCAAATGTAGATAGCATGCAACATGTGACATACAGAATTAGGCCTAAGCACATGGCAGCCACAACCCCTGCTGTTTTACCAGGGAAACCACATAGTTTTCCAGCAAGTTCTAAGACTAGTTCAGTTAAAGGTGCATGCTCAGTGCAGTACAAGTCACTAGTGCAAAACTTGTTGCTTATGGAGGTAAAGAAATTCAAACTGAAGGCTCAGTGGTGCTTTCATGTTATTTGGCCAAGAACTGTTATAGCTTGTTATTCTATGTAGTATGAAGACCAGTACAGTCTTTATTGGGTCTCAAAGACAGTTTGAGAATGACTCTGTATTCTTTTACGAAAGACGTTCATCACATAAGTGCATATCCTAGTTCCAAATTTTCTGAAGCCATTTCTCAGCATATGCTAATGTTTTCAATGACAAGTTGCCCAAACTTCCAGTTGTTTATTCCATGATGTTAGACCCAGAGGTCACGCCAGTAGTCAGACCAGTAAGAAGAGTTCCAATAGCTATGTAGGATAAATTTAAGGCTCACCTGGAAAAAATGGTATATCAAGGTGCAATTTGTCCAGTTACAGAGCCAAATGAATGGGTGTCGTCTATGGTAGCAGCTCATTAAAAAGGCTCAGACAAAATCAAAATATGTATTGACCCAAGAGATTTGAACAAAGCATTGAGGAGACTGCATCATCCAATGCATACATTCAAGAGGTCACAGATTTAATACCAAATGCAGCTGTTTTTTTCTGTCTTGGATGCAAAAAGTTAATTTTGGCAAGTGATGCTTGCTCGCAAATCCTCAATACTAACTACTTTTGGTACCCCGTTTGGCAGATACAGATTCCTAAGGATGCAATTTGGAATAAATTCTGCAAGTGAAGTCTTCCAACGTGCAATGGAGCAAATTTGTTTGGGTTATCCCTGTGCCATAATAGTAGATGATTAATTGGTTTGAGGCAGAGCATGAACCTTTCAAGCAAGTTAGTCTTC